>NC_061878.1:1505000-1803360 GCF_905147765.1 Vanessa atalanta
CACACACATACTATGTCAGGCGTACCGATAAGCTTTGATTCATTGTATTAGTAGATATTTTTGTATTGTTTTTTTTGTTTTTAAAAGACAATAATCTGTTAGTATACATATTCATTATTCATCATAGGTGAACTATTAACATTGTTTTTTTTTTAATTTATAATATACGAAGACAGTCGAGCAAATAGGTGTTCTGATGGCAAGAGTTCACCACCACCCATAAACTATGGCACTGTAAGAAATATTAAACATTCCTTACATCACCAATGCGCCACCAATCTTGGAAGCTAAGATGTATGCTTGCAGTTACACTAACTCACTCATCCTTCGAACCGAAACATAAGAATACTAACTTTTGCTGTTTAGTTAGAATATCTGATGAGTGGAAGGTACTAAAGAGCTTTTATAAAGCCAAGTTCAGGAAGACGTCATTTATTGACGTAATATATATATATATAAATGTTTTGTAATTATTATTATGGCTTTGGTTAAAAAATAATACAGTATATGTTCGCGAGGTATTATTAATTTTCCTACCAAAACTACATATATCGCATATAAATAATAACTTTGGTTCTTACCATGGACTACAACTGCATTTTAGTATAATAACACAATTGTCGATGACTATCATTGCACTATAAATAATTATGCATCTATAGATATACATTTAATCTATTCTATAAGCTTCTGTAGATAGATAGAAAACACCCGTTGCATTTCCTGGATTGGAGTAGCCGGCTATCGTCACTTCGTTACTAGAGCATTTCCCATGCGAGAAGTCCTTATATGAATCACATTTCCACGCTAAATACCATCCTGGATGATTAACCGTCTCAGCCCAGTAACGCATGCACGATTTGTGGCTACACTTAGCGTCAGAATCGCCTAGACTCGAAAGGAAACCAGCGTCACATTTGGGCTGAATTTTGCCATCGTTCATGAAGAAATCAATGTCAGCTAGAACACTCGTCGTACCCAAGCCACCAGCGTTACAGTGATACACTTCCACATATTCAGCAACTCCTGACCTCAATTGTTCTTGAATGAAGGTATTTGAAAAGCAAGGCCCTGCTGGGTCTATTCCAGTAATTCTCCAAACTTTTTCCGCCGTTCTGTTCAAGTAACTCGAACCTGCATAGCCAAGAATTTGGCTTCCCAAGCTGTGCCCGATGCCATGTATATTATTTGATGAAAATCCATGTATTCTCAACTTTACGAGTAGATCTCCAATAGCCTCGCCTAGGTAATATGAATAGTGAACAGATCGTTCATAGCTTTTCAATTTTCCTCCATTAGCAGATGTGTACGCTGAATGGTCTATTATCATTAGGTATATGTTCGGAACATCTTTAAAGGCATTCCTGATGATTTCGGATGCACTTTTATATACGTGGGATTTGTATCCGGGTACGAATAAAATAACGCGTCTTGAAACGTCTAGATTGTATACTTGAGTAAATGCTTCTATAGCTCCGTCGATGTTGTAACTAAGATTGAAGTTATTTTGGAAATCATAGAAATATACTAGTGTTTCGTTGACACTTAAATTCAAACTCTTGTTGTGGTCGCCTGAAATTAAAAGAAACAAAATTAATTTACTATAAAACAGGATGATATTATGTTAGCTCCCTAATTGTATAATAAAGACTTGGATATATTCGTCACGTCAATCGTGATTTTTCATAAAGTGAGTTCAATCGTCAGCAACGATTGAACTCACTTTATGAAAAATCCACACAGTGACTCCACGAATAAACGACTAAGTTACATTTTATTACGAGAAGATATATTTTCCCCAGGAGATACATAAACTGTATCACTATATTATGTGAAGAGTAATCATTGTGTCGTCATACATCTTATACTCGTTTATACTACACGTAGATATACGTGGTTTTATTCAAGGAAGAAAAGAAATCCTTAATACAAAATGTGATTATCAAGGTACTTGAACTATATCCAAATATTATAAAATAATTGTTTGTTGATAAATTAAATCACTTCTTGTATTATTTATGTCTAACAACGCAGTAATTTACCTTATATGTATTTTATAACCATTCATAGGCCTTGAAGTGACTGACCTTTCACGATAAACAAAATATATACGATCGAGTCTTTAAAAATGAACAGTAAAGCGTAAACAAACTAAAAATCAACTTACACGTGATCCAATCGGAATACAGAAGAGTTTTAAACGGTCCATAATCAGCAGCCCAATTAGCTTCGACATTAACAAATAAAAATACACTAAGTAAATACAAGAGGAGCGTCATTGATAACACGTCCGTTCCTGTCAACGGTCACTTGCTAACTGAGTGAGTGAACGTTTTCTATGAGAACATATTGACAATATATGTTAATTAGATGTGTTCAAATACATGATTCTATTTATTAACATGTTTAGCGATAAACTTATTAGTTGGGAGGAGATGAAATAGCTTATAAGTAAACTTTTTTATGTATGTAATTACGGTCTGGTCCGAGTTCGAACTATTGAATGTTTTCAATTCCGTAATATAATTTTTAGTAAACAATCTGTCCCAATTAAAATCATAATATCCCATGTTAATATGAAATATTCTCTTACTTAAAAACCTTACGACTTTTTACAAACCCTTCTAGTTATCTATCCAGAAGGGTTTGCAAAAAGTCCAATTACAAACGCCTCTTCATACATACTCCCGTTAAACATCAATACTTATCATAATTGCATTCAGGTGTGAAGTGACCCAATGTAACTAAACGGACACCTTAGTTCCCAAAGTTCAGGCACATTGGGCATGTTGAGAAAGCTTAATATTTCTTACACCGCCAATGTCAATGGACGGTGGCCCATTCGACCTCCCGCCTATGTTATATAAAAATAAAATTAAAATATATTATAATAAACGAATGTCTAAGCTAACTAAGTAATTGTAAGTAAATTAAAATTTACAGATCCCATTTCACGCATTTAACAAGGAACCGTAAATAGCGCCATAATTACTACACGGCTCGTTGAAAGAAAGCGCTAAATCACCAATTATCAGTTTCACAGGATCAGGCATCCGAGGTTCCGAGGTGCGAAGGCGCGAAAAGTCAATTAAAAACTTTTATCGTCCTCGACGATTAAGCCGGTTAATTACTAGTTACGAAAGCCGATTTTACGATGTCTTTTTATTTTTGTTCGAAACTTAAAGATTTGATAATAAAATATGAGTTTAAGTGTTGCCAGATATTATTCTTAATATATTAAATCAGTAAAAAATAGTTAAATTGTCTATGCCTAAAACTTATTGTTTTAACAGATAAATAACAATTATTTTTGACAGTGCCCAGACGGCTATATATAAGTGTAGGGTATTAGCTGAATATCTCTGTTATGATAAAAATAAAGGTCACTGGACAAAGGCCTTTTTTCTCGTAAAGGATAGCTTGGAGCTGATTTAACTACTACTAAAATACAGGTTTCAGGTTTCCAGGCTAAATTATTATAAACACAAATTAAACATCCTTCGATATAGTCCACATTTTTTATGCGGTTGTCAATCTAAGTTGAGTAACTGAAAAAATATTTAAGTGTCATGAAATATCATAGCCGAGATGGCCCAGTGGTTAGAACGCGTGCATCTTAACCGATGATTGCGGGTGATTCCCAAACACAGGAAAGCACAATTGAATTTTCACGTGCTTAATTTGTGTTTATAATTCATCTCGTGCTCAGCAGTGAGGAAACCTGCACGTGTCCAATTTCAATGAAATTCTGCCACATGTGTATCCACCAACCAGCATTGGAGCAGCGTGGTGGAATATGCTCCAAACCTTCTCCACAAAAGGAGAGGAGGCCTTAGCCCGGCAGTGGCAATTACTGTCCTATCCAACAGGTATAAAAAAATTGACGATATTCCGTCAATAATCGCTAAATCTAACCATACTTTATTCAAGTGGACCTAAAATTTTGAATCATTTTCCAGAATAATATTAAACAAGCGGATCCGGCCACGCGTTGCTGTGGTAACGTTATACATTGAATTATATTGTACGATAATGTTTAGACAAAAACGTTCACTGAAGCACGCGTAATACGATTGTACAAATTTAATGTCCAAATATTTAGCCGATTTTTCGTAAAGTGCGTTCAAAACATAGGTGTAAATCTACCACCGGGTCATAACTTAGATTCTGCTAAATAGAACCTTCGAGAAACTGAGGTAGTCGCTATATATATAAAGAGGAAAATGCATTAAAATCGTTCAATTTAAGTGTTATCATACTCGGAAAGATCGCACAGAATGTATAATGTATAAGGAAGAACATTTTACTTTAAGGTGAGTCTTTTATCTCCATAAATCTATAATCTACACAAATACGAATTTAGGAATATGTACGCTTTTGTCGTGGTGAACTTTGACAATATCACGCCTAACAAAATCCTTACATGAACACGCTCATTGGTCAAGAGGTCATTTATAAGTCCGAACATCCCAGATTCTTATTTTTTTTTCTTTCGACAAAATCTGAATTGCAGCCTAGAGTCCAAATATTTGCAGTGTGCGACTGTGCAAAAACTGTATATATATATATACAGTTATATATATATATGTCGGAGAAGCAGGATGCCGAACAGTTGGGTTCGGGGATTGATCCAACATTTGTAAGACTATGTGGGCGTGCAATGGAGATATTCATAAAATAAAAGGTATTTAATATCGTCTAATCACTGTATTCATTGATTCAATAATCGTACACCACAATAATATCAAAGGATTACAATAATTCATCTCGATTAAGAGCAAATGGGTTTGCAAGCAACCATCGCATTCGAGAAGCTTGTCAAAACATAACGACTCGCGTTGCCATGGAACCTACAACTCCATTCGGGGTGACCCGCTCTTAAAAGTAAATCAGCCATCAAACATTATTGCCAACTACTCGATTCATTAATTATCCAAATTCACAACCAAAGTAATCGCCCCGATATATAGATATATATATATGTATATGTCGCAGTCGCCAGTCTCAATTAAGATTGATTGACGTAACGAAAACGGAACAGACCATCATTACATCAAATAATGATAAAAAAATCTAGAATATCTGAGAAATGTTTTGCCAATGTGGATGCAGCGTCGCCAATATTAAAAACATTACAGAACCCGTAACACGTGAATATAATTCGCCCTTGTACGAGTTTCATATACAAAAGGCACCCCCAAATGTCACGCATTTCGCATCAAGGTAAGATTAATGCAGAGACGCGTAACAAAAGGCCTCCCAACGAATATTATAGAACGCCGTTCAGGAAATTAAGTGTATCCCACAAAATATTACGTTCCACATAATGGATGTCTCGGCTTCAATGTGAATGCTCGGGGAAATTTTTTATCTCAAATATATTCTACACAAATAAATGTGCTATTCTAAATTTTTGCAAGTGATTACGTACTTAAGGTAATCACAATAAGAAATTAATATATCTTTATTATAAAAATGAAAAAAATATGAAAACCTAACATCGCTACAATACAATTATTTTTAATCTTGCGTCATAAATTGCTTTTACGTAGGAGGTATTTTAATACAGAACTTATAATAAATCGTAAGATTAGCGAGATAACTTTTAATAAATTTAAATGTTAATGAAGAAATAATAAATTAGAAATTATTTCCATTAACACTGACAGCAATAAAAATGAGAGTTTTTGGGAAACCACTTTTAATTTAATTGTATACTGTTGACTATAGGGATGGACTCTGATATCAGGTTTATAGAAAAAAAAACAAAAACAGGGAACGCGTTCTGTTGATTTGAGTGTGACTTTTCTATAACAGCATTTGCCCAAAATGAGCGTTCTTGTTCTCGATAATATATTGCACGACTCTTGATGCGAAGATGTAGAGTGCTTTACGGTCGAAAACGTACGCTTCATTTCGGTAACAATTTATATTATTACACTTTCGTTAGTTCACGAAATCAATATAATTTGCATACCGTTGTAAAGATAATTTAATGAAGGAACTTTTCATCCTAAAAAAACATTAAAGTAGTTTAAAAACTTTTCCCATAAACCATTGATTCATATTTTATATTTAATAAATTCGTTTAAATAATTTTATAGTAAATCCCCATAGGCGAATGGCAATCTTACTCAGTGTCGTATATATATAATTTTAAAAAAAATCGTATTGTATATCTCTATTTATTATATATGTTACATAATTTATATAACTTTGAAATTTAGCACTCACACAAACACAAAAAAAAACAATTCTAAATTTTTGAAGCAATGAGCAAATGAGCATTACTCCGTGTTGCACTTTTGAATTACCAATTAATCTATTTTTAATAAGACAACCAAGTAAGTGTAACTTCTTCCGCATCCATATTCTATGCTCCAACATAACTCGACTCACGAGCTACTGTAGGGCTTTCGCGCACTGCACGATACCGCTCGATAATCATTCAGTTGTCAAGTGGTAACCTGCAGTGCATGTAACGTTCATTCAACGCACGTCAACACGCAACCGTCCGAATATAACCATCGTATCTTATCATTAGTAGACTTGTTTACTAATAATACTACTATTGTAATAGTTTGTGCAATTTTATTATGGAACACTCAATAGTCACTGTTATTTCTTGCTTGTTGCGCAAATATAAACGGTACTTTTTTAAAACACTTGTAGATTTGCAATTTATTCAGATAAGGATTACCACATCAATATAATTACTGTGATTTATCAATAAGCGATATGGAGCCATACATAAATAACGACATTAAAGTGAAGGGAGGGGTTAACAAAGACCATCTACATCGTGTGACAAGGGAGGGGTCAGTTCTTGCCAATTCGTAAATGATAACATTATTCCGCTCGACGAAGAATTAATTATCAAAAAAAAAAAAAACAAAAGACGATAAACGCTTTATTTTATTTCACTACAACATTTATTACAATATTAGAGAAAACAGACTACATTATATATTCGAGATATATTATAATGTCATAATAAATATAATTATCCAAAAAGAGATAGAAAAATTATACATCCTCCTTTATCTTATATATAAAAATAGACATAATTATATCTGTTACAGATCTAACTCTGTTTGACCGATCACCTTAAAAATTGGCACACTATACGTCTTCATGTAGATTTTAATACCAGGGATGTTATGAAGCTACGAAACATGTTATTTTGCAGTGTTACTATATACTGAAAAAGTAGCTAATTATTTTTTAGGCTATTTGTTTCTTCCGTAATTAAACTTAACACTAACTTAACTTAAATCAAATATATATTTAATTTTCTCTTTTAAAATTTATAAATAATCTAATATTCATAAACTGAACTATCCGAAACAATCGGATAATCCGAAATAATTTTGTATCCAGATCAAAAATCACACATCTATAACATCCCTATTTTATACCATCCCCGTTGATGTAACTCGTCACTAGATGGCGCTGCTCAGGTTGTCACTACCGTCCGAGCGATCAATAGACTAGACTAATGATAAATAAACTCAGGCAGGAAAAGTTCTGCTGTGTTCTGCTACTTTTGTATATAAAATATATTATATTGGAATAATAAAATTTATAAAATATTTAGAAAAAATATACATAATCCATTATATACTATAAAATTATTCTATCTCCTCTTATATCTAACAATGAGATCAATACTGAGCCAAGGAATATATCCGTCTTAGTTACTTTGCTAATAGTCTTGCCTCCATTTTTTTTTTCTATGCCTTGATTCAAAAATATTAAAGCACACCTAAAACTAGTACTACGTGAAAACATTCAATATCAGAAAAAGATTTTTTTTTTTAATTTTCAAAAGTGACATATTTGGTAACATAATCGATTATACTTTCATATTATTTAAACATTTATATGACATATATAAAAAAAGGATAAAGATCTACACATCTAACATATAGAGTTTTATAAATGTAATATAATTATAGTTTGCTTTTGAAGCGCCCGGAGCAACTATTTTTTCTACTACTACGTTCCTATCTTAGCGCAATAAGCATATATTTTATTGAATATAATCTTTGGGTAAATATAACACGAAAAATACAATGGTTTCTTAATAATATTTTAATATATTATGGTAGGTAAAATTTGAATTTAACGCCTAATGTATGGAGTGTAGAGGTAAGATGTATTTCATATATAGCAACTGAAGCTACAGGATATTGATACTACAGATGGTTTTCTCTATTAAATCTTAATCATTTTAACTTTAGTGCCATAAGTGTTATTGTTCGAACATTTCTGAACAACACGGTCCGGCTGTGCTGTGTGAATGAAACAGCTTATTTTAAGATGTATGGATAGATATACATGTACATTGTACATGTATTCAATATGTCTTAATTTATCTCTCCAATTTCGTTTCACTCGACCGAATATAAACGCATTCCTTCAAACTTAGCCCTCATACTCCAGAGATGGCATACTCCTTACCACCACTCCATAACTTATTCTAATAAGATTCGAAAACGTTGACGTTTAAACAGACATTAATTTCAGCTAACAATTTCTTAGATGCTGTGCTGGAAAAATCGAAATTATTAATAATTGTGCTGTTCTAATTATGAATGTAAAGAATTTGAGCCTAAGACCTTAGGCTTTGTAGCCTAGCAATAGGTACACTAGCTAATATGTCAAAATTTTGATAAAAAAAAACTGTAGTCCTGTTATGTACAGTCAGAGTAAGAAAACCTTCGTCAGTTTTCAAATTCATTCCTTTAGTCGTAAACTCTTAGTACATTTTGAAACTAAAGCGTTAACATATTAACAGAAAACTGCACATAAAATTAAACTAACATAATATGATAACTAGGTTCAAAATAGTGTACATTGCGAAGCAATATGTAAAATATGTAATGTATGTAAAGGTATGTCATACTCAATCGGTAAAGCAGATTATCGTTCATACTGAGCACACGAAAAAGACTTTAAGGTGACGAACCTTTTCTTACCCTGACTGTACATATATGTCTGATAATAAGGATAATATGAATTCCTTATCCAAATGTAGACGTTTAGAAAACTATCGCTTGTTATAAAACTATAATCAATAGTTTCAAGTACAAAATATAACAATAAAAAACTGTGCAGTTCGTAGAATATTTTCTTCCAAAAACTACATGTCAGCAGCAGAACGTTAGATAGAAGAACTAATAAATGCATAATGTACTGGACGTGGAATACAATTAGGCTTACTACATAATATATTTTTTTTTTTTAAATAAGTAGACAGCAATTTCCTAGGTTTTTTTTTTAATTTAGCGAGGTCTCACACTTGCTCCTGCACTGATCCTCTGTATAGCTGTATTATGGATCTCCTCTATTTTGTTCACTACCGCTGTAACATTGGTATACATCCATTCTGCGGCGCTTCGATTCCCAGTTATCGTCGTTAGATGACACATCAACGGCTGTTGTATTTCTTGATAATTACTCAATAATCTGTAATAAATATAACAGATATATAAATATATATTAAATAAGATATCTGTGTTGGCTTTTTTATGACTTAGACGACAAATTGGCCTGGCTTGAAAGTCATCGGTCACCGCTGCTCATAGAAATTCCTGTCTTGTTGATACTAATGTGTATATAAAAAAATACATATACATTTACGGTCCCTTAGTAAAACGAATCGTTTTTTGAACATCATCATTACTAATATATTAATATGGTTTTTGGTTGTTTGCTTAAGTGCGCTAAATCCATTTTGAAAAAACTTTTTGGTTTAAATAGCTCATTGTTTGATGCTCATGATATTTCTTTATTTACATGATGCCATTTTAGCCCATAATAGATTTACTATCAGTGAAAATAAATCCGAAGTACTGCATTAATAAATAAGATTTTCTTAAACTTACGCCTCTGAAGACGCCTTAATACATTCCACTTGAGCCGGACACGTAAAAGAATGTTCCACTTGCCAAGGATTCAGCCAAGTCGCTACCCTGAAAAATATCTTACAATTGAATGAGAGGTTTTGATGGCAAACACCTATGGGCTCGCCTTAGGAGAAAACAAGTGAGCGTCATGACGCCTCCACCCCACTACGCTTTAGTATATTTAAATTTTTTGAATATATTTTTTTTTCTTTAAACTTTTTTTAATAACCATAAATTTTGATGTTTCACATCTATGTTGTGACGGCTATGTTTTTTTACGTTTTGAGTGTTTCATAGCTGTTAGTAACCCATACTTTTCTGTATGAATATCAATAAAAAAGACCAATCAATGGAAACCTATTAATTCATATAGGTTTTCCTCAAAAATAATGAGCATGGTGGAATTTCGACCAATGTTGAACTAGGGTTTGCATAGAACTAATCTTTGAAAATTAAAGATTATACCAGTTTAACACACGCAGACCTGAAGATACATTAACATAACATATGGAGCATGAACTTGAAATTTACAGAGTACAGCTTTAAATACTTACATATCTCCATGTATGAGGTTGTTCGCTTGATCCCTCAAGGACACAAGCGTTTGCATGATATATTCAGCCAAATCCCTTCCAGGCCATTCTGTTAAATCGTCGATTATAACGATATCATCTGCAATAGATAAAAAGGCATTAACAACTTTATTACAAGAATACTTTGTCGGTTACAAAAAAAAATACATGCAATAAAGATAATACTGTAAAATATTTTTGATGAAATCTGTACTAATATGATAAAGGGTCTTGTGAAGTCCACTCATCATATTGTCGCCAAACAGCAACGGAATAAAGGATGAGTGAGCCAGTGTAATTACAGGAATAAAGGACATAACATCTTAGTTCCCAAAGTCTGGGGCAATGGCGCTGTAAGAAATATTAACCATTCCTTTCATCGCCAATGCGCCACCATCATTGGGAACTAAGATGTTACATCAATGGTTCCTGTAGTTACACTGGCTCACTCACCCTTCAAATCGAAATACAACAATACTGTACTGTTGTTTGCCGGTGGAATATCTGATGAGTGGGTGGTACCTACCCAGAAGAGCTTGCACAAATCCCTACCACCAAGTATAGCACCAATATCAACATTAACAGTCTGTAAATTTCCCGCTGCTGGGCTAAGGCCTCCTCTCCTTTTGAGGAGAAGGTTTAGAGCATATTCCAAGCTGCTCCAATGCGGGTTGGTTGATACACATATGGCAGAATTTCGTTGAAATTAAACACATGCAGGTTTCCTCACGATGTTTATCTTCGCCGAGCACGAGATGAATTAGAAACACAAATTAAGCACATGAAAATTCAGTGGTGCTTGCCTGGGTGTAAACCATCGGTTAAGACGCACGCGTTCTAACCACTAGGCCATCTCGGCCACCAATATCATACTGGGTGAATGTTTTTAGATAGTGGTAATCATTTACCATCAGGTAGCCTGAAACGGGAAGCTAAATTCCAAGATTTCGGTGTGCTACCGAGAATATTCTTGACTGAACCAAGCATATTTTATTGGCCTAACCCAGAATTTGAACCTAAGACCTCAAGATTTTATTGCCAAAAAAAAAAACAAATAATAATTAATTATTATACCTACCATTTTTCATGTATATTTCAGTCCAATAATTCATGCAAGTTGCCAAACACGGAAACGCCACCGGCATCAGCTCGCACATGGTAGCGTAGTGATCGTATCTGAAATACAATCGCGTGCAAAAGTGTCAAATGTAATATTAACGTTAAAAGAGTTGTTCGCTCGTTGAAATTCTACGATTCCTGTCACGGGTTTTGATGTGGAACATCTATTGGCGCGCCTGGAGGGTAAGAGCGACTCGTATGCCGTGACGGCAAACGGCATGACTCTCTCTTATAACTTCATGACAACGCCCCCCCCTTCCCACCCTCTTCTACCATATGTACGCACGACACGTATACTATAGGTACATTTCGTTGCTTTGTATGTTTTATTGACGATACAATGCTATAATATGCGACCTGTTTTAAAACTAGTATTGTATTAAAAAAGTTATGTAGTATAATTACCTCGACCATCCCGTAAAGATCATCCCAAAGAAGCTAACTTTATGCTTGTTGTTTTTGATCAAATGCATCCAAGCCTCTTGATTGCTGGCGTAACGCTCGATGGGTGACACCATCTGAGGACATAAGAGTTACATATTATTATAATGTACTTGTTGGTAGAGCTTTGTGCAAGCTCGCTTGGGTACCACCCACGTAACAGATATTCTACCGCTAAACAGCAATCATCATTTTTTTTATTTATGATTAAAAAAGGAAGCCTGAAATAGCGCCAATAACATAAAAAGTGAAAGGAAACCGTTTGAGTTGGTATGAACATGAGGGGGGTAGACGGAGGGGACGAGGACGACCTAAAAAAATAATGTGTGAGGAGGGACATCAGAGAGATGGATGTGAACGATGAGATGAGATGACGAATAATACAGGAGAATGGAAAGAAAAGACATACTGCACCGACCCCAAATAGATTGGGACACGGGCAGGAAAAGAAGACAGTGTAAATAATGGCAATGGTACAGAATGGTATATTTGTTATGGTGCTATCTGTCGGAAGAGACTTATACTACAAGTAAGCACATTTTACCTTAGCCTTCCTGTTGAAAAAAGACGTAGTTTAGATTTATTTTATATACCAACCTTGGAACTCCCATTCGCTCCTTTAAAAGCAGATCCAGCCCATACAAATGTGAACACCTGTTCATAAGAAAGCCACATTTGCGGTGCGAATTTAAAATGTTCTTTGACATTGTAATTCCATATTATCGGCTGGACCAAATCTCCGATTTTGTAATCTATGACCAAAGATAAACAAAAATTAATTACCAAAAGAAGAACATATCAAACATACATCATCAGATGTATTATTTATTTCATAAACACAAAAGTTTAAGTTTCAAGAAATCTTACATATTAATCTGTTGCGATTGAATTATGAGTACGAATGAGTTAAAATGCCAAAAAACCAGAGACAATCGGATGTACGGATCAACAAAAGCTTAAGCGCCAAATTAGTATTTTTGGAAAATAAGTTTTAAAGTTTATATTTTAAGTTGAAATTATATTTATTTAGTTACGATACGATATAGTTTATCGGACACTTCAGTACACTTAGATATAAATCAGAACTGGGTCACTTCAAACTGGAAAATGTGCACATTAACGATGGACACTAGTCCTACAAGATAATTGGTATTAAGAATCATTTATTAAAACTTTACGAAGCTGCTGAAATTGATACTGGTATACGTGATATTTTGCCTTCGTTTTTATGAAAAAATGCAAAAAAAAACACAACGAACAACATATTATACTGAATATATATATTAATACTACAAATGTGAAAGTAACTGTCTGTTAGTCTGTCTGTCTGATGCTCTTTCACGGCCAAACCACTGAAAAGAATTTAATGAAATTTGGTATGAAGCAAACTTGAGTCCCAAGGATTTTCCTTGGAGTTTGAGTTCCTAATGTCTGACGACCGACCTACCTTAACGCAAAGCCGCAAGCGACAACTAGTCAACAATATAATATAAAAAACTCACGTTTCAAGGCCTCTACATTGATGGTACGTAACATATCATCCCACATCAGGACAGTCACACGTATTGGTGCGTGCTTCTTCACAAAAGCGACAATTTCTCGAATGTGCTCCAAGAACAGCGACGCAACTCCATACTCGTTAGTCATGGCTCGTTTTTTACAATCGTCGCACACTGCTGTGTGCCAAACCTGGAAGAAAACAAATCTTTTAAACGACTAAAATATTATAACTATTCAATCCTTTCATCTCAAAATTCTACAGCAATGCCCGATGATTTTAGCGGTGCATATTATTTTCAATTACGTTTATTCGAAATTACTTTATAATTCAGTTATATTTAGTTAAAAGATTATTGGTAAATCTGTCGTAGAAGGCAAATTCATGTTTTCCTAAATTTTCAATGATTTAATAGAATTTCGACCAGTGCGTTAACACTAGCCTGAAGCAATAAGTTACCTCATCAGCTCCAATATGAATGTATCTGGCATCCGGTTGTAAGTCCAAGGCCTGTCGCACCATGTCCTTTACAAGAGCGAGGGACTCCGGTCGAGACGGGCACAGCACCGCTGGTGATTTACGTTCTTCCCTGAGATGTTTGAACTTAGGATGTTTAAGGACAAACTCCATGTGTCCTATTGTTTGTATCAATTGTATCTGTAATTGAGATACTTGTTTAGTCCAATATATTTTTATTTTGTTTTTGAACTCCAATTAACAAAAAGGCTAGATGGTCCAATATTTATAATAAGTGAAACTTAACCGATGATTGAAGGTACTAAAGGCAAGAACTACTAAATTTTCATGTGCTTAATTTGTGTAAATATTTCATTTCATGCTCGGCTGCGACTTGAATGTGTGGGATGAAAATCGGCCACGTTAATATCGCGATTAACCCACATTGGAAATAAAGACGACGTTCTGAATTAAATTTGGAACTATACTGTTAAGACCAGAAGATTAGAACAGCATTAAGTGAATAAGAAATATATTTGGACAATTAAAACATACCGTACAGTAACTGCACCACCTCTCACATCCACTAAGAGCATTGTAATAACGAATTTAAAGAAGAAATATTAAGGCTTTAAGATCAATGTATTATTCAATCAAAACCGTCACACCGAAAATATTACTTCAAAAATGTATTTACAATTGCCAACACCTACAATGATTGACACTGTATGCAGAAAAAACTAAAGTGATGACAAACGGAATCAAGCACACTATAGAATTATGGCACACTACAATTGACTACACTGATGAGTACATCTATCTGGGACAGCTCATATGTCAAAAAGAACCAATGCTAAAAGAAGTGGAGAAAAGAATAACAAACGGCTGGAAGAGATACTGGAGCTTGAAAGAGGTTACGAAAGATAGAATACACCCTATAAACATAAAAAGTAAATTGTTTAACACCTGCGTACTACCTATTCTTACTTACGGTTGTCAAACATGGACTTTAAACCAGGAATTATTGAACAAACTAGCAACTTGCCAATATGCAATGGAAAGGAGTATGCTCAATGTCAAAAAGTCGGACAGATTGAAAAACTGTGTCATTAGAAATAAAACAAAAACTACAGCTGTAACAATTAAAGTCAAAAGACTTAAATGGAGATGGGCAGGCTACTTGATAAGAGGACACGACAAATGGAGCAAAAGAGTGACACGGTGGTACCCCAGAGAAGGTAAAAGGAAGAGAGGTAGACCACAGAAAAGGTGGGATGACGACATCAGACAAGTGGCAGGAGTCATGTGGAACAGAGTGGCTCAAGAAAGGGATGAATGGAAAAGGTTGGAGGCCTTTGCCGACCGGCAAACTGATCTACAAGTGATAACCAAGAAACAGATATTAGTTTAATTTTTATTTTATTTTATTAATTAAGAGTTAGTGTTAATTTTATAAGTCCAAATTTACTGTAACCTATTAAGAGATCTGAATAAAAGGCTATTATTATTATTATATTATACAATGAAGAGATGATGATGATGAGGATGAGAAGGACCGAAGATCGGGTTCAGTGGCGCGCTTTGGGGGAGACCTATGTCTAGCGGTGGACTAATACAGGTTGAATATGGTGATGATGATGAAAATCCATACCCATAAAACATATAAGCGAACAAAGAATAACGATGATAATGCTGACGTCATCCTAAGCGATTTCGCTATCGGTGCTCAATATCAAAAGAGGCCAGCCTACTTTTTTTTATGGCATAGGTTGGTGGCATATGGACCACCTGATGGTAAGTGGTCACCACCGCCCATAGACAATGGCGCTGTAAGAAATATTAACCATTCCTTACATCGCCAATGCGCTACCAACCTTGGAAACTAAGATGTTATGTCCCTTGTGCCTGTAGTTACACTAGCTCACTAAACCTTTAAACCGGAACACAACAAAACAATACTGTTGTTTAGCGATAGAATATCTGGTGAGTGGGTGGTACCTACCCAGACAGGCTTGCACGAAACCCTACTACCAAGAAAACCGCCAACTACGCAGAACATATATAGTGCACAAGTGTGTGCGCAAAAACAGATGCACTCTCTATTTCCTCACTCTCGTAATCCGATGGCACAGCAGACGAGACACGACCGGAAAGATCAAAGGCACAACGTCAAAACCGCAGTACCAAAAGCTTTACGTGCTTTCCGAGGCACCGGTGTGGAAATACTTCCAACTTCCAGACTTTAGAATGTTTTTCTGAGTTTTAAAATTACTGAAAATTTTTCGACCCAGAAAAACTCAATATTTTTTTATCGGCCGACCGACTATTTTGAAACCAGAACCTCGGGATCTGGAACTTTATATGAACTAAGAAGTCTAGCCAACGAGGCAGTCAAAGCGAACAAAGAATAGCAGTCGAATTAAGAATGGTCATTAATAACAAACTAGTATTCAACCCAGTGTAAAGTGAAAAACTTAAATTAAAATTTGAACAAAATGTCCCACTACTCCAAATATCCTCTAAAAATTATATTATACTAATCAGGTTTCTATGCTTTCACGTCTAACAACTCAACAATCATCAGACAAGGACGAAGGGTAATTAATATCTGCTTCTCTTTGACCTCTCCCACTCCATAACCACATACACACAAGGAGAAAGCCACAGTCAGAAACTAGTATATCTACAACCTATATAACCAATACAACCTACAAAACCAATGAGGCTCTGTTGTAAGTGGATGAGGGATATCCTGCTGATCATGAGGGTGCTTCAGCACTAGGTCAGGGTACCATTAAATTGTAATATCATTGAAATAACAGGATACTAAAAAATATTTTGAATTGAAAATTAGTTTATGATCTCTTGCTGAGCATAGTTTTCTTTAATCTAAGAACTAAGAAAATTCTTGATTGTTGTCACTTTTCAAATACAATAAACTAAATCAAAATGTGTTTACTCATTTAAAAGCTACAACCCACAGACAAACACACAGTTACAGATACACGCTTAAAATTACAACACCCCATTTTTGCATCTGTGGTAAGAGGTAAAAATCAATGACTTAAATATGATACAATATATTATATTGAACAAATATAATATATCTATGTACAAGATGGAAAGAACAACAGAAGCATAGTAACACATAAATATATCCAAACCAATCATTTAAATTTATCGACCTTATTATCAAACAATAGACAGAAAATTATGCTAAAATAAGACAAATCGGGTACAAATATTTTACATTACTATATATGGATATACAAATGTAAGCAAAAACAAGCACAGCTTAGCTTAACTGCATAGAGTGGAACTAAAATCCATCCTCATCATACCGATATTTGAGAAAAATATAAACTTCTAAAAAACTGTCACCATAATTCATAAATTGTAATAAATGTCATTGTCTTTAATTAGAAATAGAGTTTATTTAAGAGAATTAATTTTTATTTATAACAATGCAAATATATTAATTGAAAAATACTTAAAAGATGAAAGAAACATTTTTGTTTTTTTTTTTCATACTTTACAAATACTTAGCTAAAATTTTTAACTGTCCAAAACTTAAGTAAACATATCCACTTTTAACTGTGTAAGTGCCTCTTTAAACCTAAGGCTTTGGGCAGTTGTGCCAGTATTCAAATTTTCACTTTAAAATGTACTTATAATGCACAGCATGAGAACCAGAAAATGAAAAGAAAATGTTCTTGTTTTTTAATTTTTTTTTACTCCATCAAACTACAATTTCCAAATAAACATTGGAAGGATGAACTGTATGTAACCAATGTATAAATATGCCCAGCAAGCAATAAACTATCAAAGAATATGCAGTTTATTAGTAAGTCTACTATAATAGACCAAGTTAAACAAAATACTAAAATCAGTCTATTCAATCAACATATCTATTCCTAAAACACACAATAAGAAATAATAAATTTATTTATTCTGTCTCCATTAAAGTTATTTTTATATTTTTCATGCGCCTTAATAATAAGTACAATAGTGTGTAAGAGGCAGGCAATAATATACGCAAAGCACAGTAAGTAATGACTTATGAAATGTGTTTCATAGATAGAGTAAAAAGACAAAGTAACACTTGCATGTTACAATAGTTCCAATAATTTATTTGACATCTGGTGTAATATGATAAAATTCTCACATACAGATTTTTATTAAATATGTGCATGTTTCCTCATATTTCCTTAACTAATGGGAGACTTTAATTATTAACACAAATAAAGCACTTGAAAATTCTGTTGTCCGGGCTTAAGCTTGGTTAAGATTGACATAATTTGACCAGTAGGCCATATCTGCTCTAAATCATAGTAAATATTAACAATTTGTAGCAGCATCTTAAAGAAATGAATAAAAAATTTTTCTTTTATCTTACCGCATCAAAGCCCAAATCATATGAACATTTAATTATATGTTTGATTTCCGCCCTGGTGTACATATTGTCACCATTACATGGCCCATTGCTGCCGATCTCTGCAATTTCTCCGGTATAAGGAAATGTATCCTCCCACTCTATCAAAACTCCTGTACAACCCCATTTATATGCAGCTTTGAGCACCTTAAATTAAGAATATATTTAAAAAATATATTTTTGCTTGAACAGGTGTGTTCTTATTTCTATAATATATTTTAATTCCTTTGGTGTTTTTTTATTTTGTGAAATTGTATTGACAGGTCTTATGCGCCTATTGTGTTCTTTTATTAATTTAATAGTGCATGTTCTTATTATAAATATACGAATTCGAAAAATATACCCTATATAAATTATTGAATGATGTTGTTTTTCTTTTAAAAAAATAAAAATCATATTGAATTATTATGTATAATTTTACATTTCAAAATATTTACCTCTTCCAAGAAAGGGATTTGCATAGGGGCTCCTTTTAAGTCCAAATGTAAAATTCTGAAATTAAATGAAACATTGTTAAATTATTTATTTAAATTAAAATAAATTAAATACGATTACGCTTTAAAACACTTACTTATGCATTTTGAAAAATAAAAACAACACTTGTTGCGAATAAGCCGGTTTTTATTTTTATGTTTTTAATATTTTGCGATTACTGAATACTGATAGTTTGAGTACCACGCACTACACGTAAGTTAAATAATAGGGAGTATTTTTAAAATACTATTTCATTTATATAAATTGAATAAAGTACATTGATCATTCAGTGCAATATTTTGACAATAACTGTCTGTGTCTAATAAAGATAATTGTTTGGTATTGGCAATAATTTGAAAGAGACAATAATTCAGCTTATCGATCTTTATTCAGAGAGAATATAATCAATACGTTTCTATCTTATTTATGCGCTATGAACTATGAAAATATTATTTATAGTTATCACTAATAGAGTGTAGAGGTAAGGAGAAGTACTCAGTGCACAAAAAGTGTTCCTTAAAATATATGAGACGATTGAGATGAAAATACTACCAGCATTGAGAGAGACTATTTTTACTTTAATAATATCAATTCTCATTTAGTAGTTAAAATTTGAAGGAATTCGCTGGAAGAACCAGAAACAGTAAGTTAGACCTTCAAAAGAATCTATTTTACAATTAATTTGTTATTATAATAAATAAAACTTAATTAATAGATAGATAAAAAATAATTTGAGATATTACTCTCTAGCTATAGTCACTAATGAACTCATATCATATATTTCCGTAGATACTTTTTTGAGTGAAGACCCGTATGATATACTTCTCCTTACCTCAGCAGTCCGCACCGCATACATATTACGGAGAATAGAAGTGATGTGATCTAAAAGACCATATTTACAGTATTATTTTAGACTACGTAAATAGTAGAGGATTTGTATGGTTTGGACTGTCACTAACTATACTAGTCGCAAAAATATTTTATTTTCAAATGCCATTTCCATGTTGTAAGGTTATTTACTGATATCTCTATAGTTGATTTCAATGATTGAAATTATTAAAACCGGTAAAACGGTAATAGTTTCTCCCGCTCCCTTGGAAGATAGAATATATCACCAAATTATTTGACACCTAGTAGATGTTGCCAATTTTTTTTCTGTTGCATTTTGAAATATCTCAAATGGGGGTTGCAGTGCAATGTCAGTCAAATGTCAATGTGCGATGTTAATTACCAAAATACCATATGGAGGTATATTTATTTACTTTAGATTATATGGGCCGATGGCAAATGGGCCACCTGATGGGAAGTCATTGTAAATTTCATTTCAAAATTGAAACAAGGTATATAAGTAAATGAAGTTTAAATTAACAAAAAACAACATGTTCTATTTCAAACTTTAATGATTATATTCTTGAATACATATTACATGCATAACCTAAATAAGTAGATAAAAAACCTAAAAATCTACAATACTTTCAAAATATCTTATAAGCATAATTTTATTATCTTTAAATTAATTCGTAAACATTGTAAGTTGTACAATTTTGTTAGTATTTATTATATAAGGAGGGGAATGAATTATATATATTCCAAAAACATTTTAATATTCTTATAATACACCAAAAACTGGTCAAATTTCGTCAAATATAAATAAAAATAGACGAATTTCGACCACGCGCGATACTTATTAGTAAAAAAATACGGAACGTACAATATATTTCGATTTTATTAATAATTAATTTATTGGTACATATTATATATGATTGTAAATACGTGAATTCGAAAGTACTACCTATAAGATCTTTAACATTTCTATAATTTATACTACAAGTAACATTTAATTAATATAAAATATTTTAAATGGCAGCTTCATAGATAAATTTATCATTCACATGTCTAATCGATCCTGAAGTAGGCTGGTAAAATTTTATCAACGTAGAAATAGACAGTGTAATTGTTCTATTTCTAAATTTAATTATTTGTTGCAAAATCATTTTTTTCAATAAAGTCGGTAGGTTGTATTTTAGCTATACAATAATTATTCTAATATCGTATAATTTACAAACAATTGATTACACAGTAACTGTCTGCATATAATGAAAATAATAATGTGACTTTATTCATAATTATTTATTTTTATATTCCATACACACTTCACTCTGTTGTAAGTAAATACTATTACTAATGTAACAATAGTAACTGTAAAGCTGAGTCTCCACAAGAGGAACATTTTCAAACTGTGTTGCCACACTGCGTTGGCACTAAATCCTATAATCACCTCAGGTTGAAAGCAAAAAATGATACAATGTTGAAAAATTGTTCGTGATTTCTTTAAGCACTGAATACACTAACACAAAAAATGCAAACTATAATGAATGAAACGCAACAAAATTTACTCATACAATAAGTACAAATGCTTTAAAAAATATGTAAATAGCTAGATTTTAATCCACAAAAAGCCTATAATTAAGTTTTACTTGCGGCAAAACAAGAAATATCAAATAGCTAAGCTAAAGCTAAACAAAACATACATTAAGTAAATGTCAAATCATCTTAATATGGCTGTTATAAATGTTGCCATGTAGCAATATAATTTATAAAAAATAATGATTATATTATATTTTCACAAAACCGTAAAGTACGTAACGTATATTAAAAACTACCTAGCAATAGTTACTGTCAGCTTGTCAATATTAAATTTTAACGATCCAAGTTTAAATTAATGGGCTATAATTATCTTCACTCCTGGTTCAGGGTCCACGGCGACATCTTTCGCAAGAGGTGCGTTTCCAATTATTCTAAAGTTCTTTGTGTAAGGAATTACTGCTACAAGCAAACCAGATACAACAACCCATATACCGGCTACGTAAAACGCTGCATCCCAATAACCAGTTTTGTCTTTCAGAGCACCTGAAACAATGTATCATTTAGAAAAGCGTCTCATAAAAAAAAACAACTGTAAACAATTTTGCAATTCTAATGAAATAGCTTTACTTAACCTTATGTGTTTAGTTACATTAAATTAAATAAACGTTAGAATATATTTTGAAAAAGGTTATAAATTAAAAACTAAATATTTAAGGTATGTTTGGATGTGTTTGGATCGATTGAGCTATACGCTAAGACTTTACAAAAAGGAAGCAATTCGATCTATAACAGGTTCATTAAATCGTGAATGATTTAATACGTAAAAAGATAAATCGTAATTAAAAAATAAATATTTTTTTTATCTTCCATATTAGCAGTAGTTATTGATTACAGCGAGCGTAATGGTATGTTACATTTTTTACATGACTGATTTATCAACAATATGATTGTGTTTAAGGTTAGCAGGAAACCAATGAAGTATACGTGATACTTATAAATGAATCAAATGACCTTGTAGAACAGGCACTAATAAGATATTTCACCGCCAAACATTAATACCTACTTTATAATGCTGTAATCCGATTTAAGCTTTAGTAAATCATGAATGTAACTATACACAATTGAGACAACATTATAGTTTTCATTGTGTGCGCCCTATTGAGGTAATAGTTAAACTATAGTTATGACCACATACAATCAAATCAAATTCCTTTATTCAATATAGAAGCATTTCTCGCTTATTAATTGTCAAATTAAACACTACCACCGGTTCGGAAAAAAATGCCCTGACCTAAGAAGAACCCGCGAAAGAAACTGAGCGGGTCTTTTTATTTGTCATTTTTATTATTTTCAAATATTCAAAACAAAAAGAAATAGCCAGGAGGCGATCGTTTCATTCCCAAAGTGTGCTATCAACCATGTACTCACTAATTGTATAATTACAACCAATTTGAACGCTTTCTGAGATCCTGTTGTAGAACCGTTTACATTGCCCAACAAAAGAGTTACTGACTTTATAAGTTATATTGACTATATATCATAAGGTAAATGTTAATTGTCATTAATTATATCTTACCGGCCATTGGTGGTCCAATCAAATGTCCAATTCCTTGACTCAGTAGAACCAAACCATATGCCATAGTGAACCTTTCTAAAGCAATCAACTCAACCAATATACTCGGCGTGTAGGAGTACGAGCTGGAGAATGTTAAGCCGAATATTAAAGAATTTAACGCCAATATATAGAAGCTGTAAGTTTCTTTAGCATCCATTATTCGTATCAAAATTGGGAACAGGACAATTGTAACGCCACAAGCCACCAGGCACACAGCATAAGTTTTCGTTATGTTCACCCATGGAAGATCGCCGATCCAACCAAGTCCCACCTGGAAGTGAATAAATTAAAATATCTTTATATGTATTGGTTTTGTATCAACATTGTAGGAATATTATACCAGTAGTATCGTACACAAGTGTAAGATTATGTGACTGGAATTATAGTAGAAAGAGGTCTTTGTTTGTACATACACTTGCACTTAAAGTGTGTTACTTTTATGCACAATGCGCAAGTGTCCTGAACAGTTGCCTTATCTCTGGTATTCGTCCGCATTGGCAGAAATTCGGTGATTTATTTAACTAATTATGCCACGGATACCTTCTTAAACTGCTAATTGAGGCAGTGGTTGCCATTGATTATTTCTTGAAAAATTTAATCAATATTAATGACCAGATCCAGAATTTGCAATAAAATCTAGTAACAGAACCAACGAAACGAGACTATTAAACGAAGTACAAATTTAAATGTTATCTAAAGTGATCCTTGGCCTCCGAGTAAAAGGAAAGCGATTACTTCTATGCTAGATCCATATTCTTTGTACTCTTAATCACAAAATATAAGAGCTCCATTAAATAAATTAGAAGAGTTAAAAAAAATTCAATATCTGATACGCAAATTAACCTTGACACTTAAAACCGGTCTAAGATTCCAAGATAAACAGTCTCTAAAAGCAAATATATACATAGATAAGATAGATCGCACTCCACTCTCTCGTCTTATTGTGATACCTACATCATGTAAATAGCTTACATTAACTTTATCACTAAGCTATAGAACGAGATTTATCGTTAGAGTTACTTTATAAAAGTGCAATAGTTTATCTACCAGTACAATTTGTGTTCAATGAATGAAGTAACCATGTATCATATTGAATAGATGCTCGACTAAAAGCGTATATAAAGCATGGGTCCAAGGTAAGATCAAAATTACCCCAAATAATTTATTTCTTTTTAATGGCCCGTGGACCACGTTATTTTTAAATTTAACTGTTGATAAAAAATTAAAGTCAACGTCATCGAAATTATCTATATGCCGTTAAAATATACTACACGTGTCATACGGTATCAGGAAATAAGTACTTTAATCCGGTTTTTAAATAAATGTCGTGGTAAAGTTTTGAATCTGTATAAACACGGGATTCAAGTATTTGGCAAACGAAAGATACAAGATACTAAGTCAATCATGGCTTTCAACTGTCTGTTGATCCACAGATAAAACAAAATTTACTTACAATGCCAATAATAGTAGCTACGCCAAATACACCCAACATCATAGAACCTTCGGTTTCAGTGTAACCATTGTCTTCCATGAAGGTTGATATAAAGAAGTAAGGCACGATAAACCAAATAAACAGCACCAGCGTCGATAGATTCATCATGAGGAAATGGAACTCAGTGAACATATTGAAATCGAATGTTTTATTGATCATCTTCAGGAATCTCTTACCCCAAGTCTGAAAATAATAATAATAAATTTGGTATGATTTCAACCTAAGTAGGAACTTGGCGCCTTTAAATAAAATGTTGCGTTACTCTTTGAATTTATTCTAAAGTAAACTGTCATGTTACAAATTTAATGAGAACATATAATTGAGAAATTTATTTTACAATTACCCGTCCACGGATGCCCATTTGGAGTCAATTATTATCATTTGAAACAAATTTCACGAATATAACTTCCAAAAATTTACACAGTTTTTGTTTAGTAATGAAAAAATCAAACTCCGGTGGCACTAAACGAAAACATTTAAATGTTTAATATAGATTAATTAAAATCATCTCATTAAACATAAACAATTACAATAAAATCCTAATCGGAAGTGAATTATGCAGAAATAATAATTAGTTAAGCATCCGTATTCGTTTTATAATAATACCTTTTCTTCCGGTTCTTCGACTGACCACATCGAGTTTTTATAAATGTCAGGACATGATGACGCACGAAGTTTATATTTGGCTATATTCATCATGGCTCCTCGGTGCATGATTGAATTGCGATGAACTCTAATGTCTTTTAAGTAATGGTGGTCCGTTTGAATTTGCCTGGAGAACCAATCTTGACGTCTGGGGGGTATTACAGCTGCATTATTCTCGGGAATCGGCTGAAGTAACTTCTCTCGAACTATCTCAAGTTTTTTATCGAAATCTTTTTTTTTATTTTTCTTCAGTTTTTCTTTGTTAGATCCTGTTGGTAGTTTCGTCTCTGAACTGGTTCGTAAAGCTAGTAGAGAAGGATAGTTTTGCAGTATTATGTTGTACAGTCGATCGTTAGATTTAAGCTGATCTATAACCTCAGGTGGTACCTGAAAAAAATAATAGAATTTTATTAAATTTAAATTCCAATTACAAAAAATAATAGTAAAAAATTATTGTACGTACCCTTTCATTTTGTAGTAGAAACGTTGGTAAATTAATAACCGAATTAACTTTATGTTGACTCGATAAGTCAGCATTTCTTTTTGTAATGGCTTCAACATCCTCGGCATCAGCAATAGCAGACAATAATGCAGCAAGAATATGCTCTGGGGCCTCACCACTGTTAATCATAGTTTTTAACTCATCAGCACCGGGGTACATAGATTCTCCACCGCCTGACTTTGCTGAAATAGACGTGGAACTTGATGCTCTTTTAGCTTTACTTAATCTTCTCTGTTTTTTCTGTTCCAAGATTAACCATTCCGGATCTCGCATTACAGCTCCACATACGCAAACGTTAAGTACTGTTCCAGCTAAAAGTAATAAAGCACCTCTCCATCCGTATTCGTCCAATAAATAAGTTGTCAAAGGTGAATAAACAAATGTACCAAAGCCGACTCCACATGAACCTAAGCCGACAGCTAAGTTACGTCTTTTCTCAAACCAGTATGCAATCGATACGACAGCAGTTACATATAACAAACCCATACCCAAGCCAGCAATCAATCCATATGTTATGTATAAGGTCTCCACACTATTACTGTAAGACGCAGCAACAAACCCTATAGTTGATGATACACCACCAACAATTGTCATTTTTTTGCATCCATATCTATCTACAAGCGCACTCATTATTGGCCCAGCTATTAACGGAACTGATATGAAGAGACTTCCAATTAAGGATGTCTTAGCTTCACTTGCCTCGAAATAATCTACAAACTTGATTTGTAATAAGCCATATGAGAATGCAAGTCCATCTGCTACAGTTGCAATAAGAAATGAGGCAGCCACTACCACCCATCCCCATCCTCCATCTGGTATCTGAGGTCCCTGTTCAGGTGATGGTTTGCTGGAACAAATACTGTCAGCATCGCTCAATCCCATGAATTTAACTCTTTCGTTCGTTGACTTCGCGTCGTCATCATTTTTATCATCCTTGCGATACGCTACAGTAAGATTGTTATCTTTAAAATCATTTTCTTCCGTCTTCATCGAATTTATTGTATTGAGATCGTTTTTAGACTTGTCCGAATCTCTCAAATAGTTTCTGTCATCATTCACCGAATCAATGTATTTAATGTCATTCGTTTTAATGAGTAACGGTGACGTATTCTTCTCCTCTTCAGACGGTACTTTAGATTCATACTTGATAACTTTATCTTTACCTGGGATGCCATTTGCGTAGGCACTTTGCGTGTCCATTAGTGTTGGAAACGCTGGGAAGTACAAATCCAAGTACGTTCTCACTCACTACTCTCTCTTTCTGAATCTTTTCTACTGACACAGAAAGGTGCAATTTGGATTCAATGTCCAAAATGCGATCGTCTACGTCGAAGAGACGATTAGTTCTCTGGACCAATTTCTTAATCGTGGGTCTCTAGCTGAATAGCGACAAGAGATTTTTGATATACAAAGTGTGAGAGCGTAAGGATTGTAACTTGTGGAGTTCATCAAGGACCGGCTAGTCCTCGATTTCACACTTTTAAAAAATGCACTTTTTATATTGTTTATTTTTGGATTACTAGTTGATGTGCCCTTTCTTGACATGTAGAATTAAAATTTTGCTTTGTGCAACATTTCAGAAAATGGCAGCAAATTTTCAATCTGTAACAAAAAAATAATAATATTAAGAACATTTATATAAATTTTTAATCAATTCCGCTTTGAATGTCATCAATTATCATACCAAAGATAAATAAAATATTATAATACTGAATTATCCATTTTAATCGGCCTAAACAGTGATAAGTTAATCATTTATTATATAAACAGTTGTACGCGAAAATTAAATAAAATTAACTTTAACCTAATGGATCTAAATGTTACCAAGATCTAAATGTTACCAAGATCAAAATCTTACGTTGATTACGTGAGTCGTTATTAAGATACATTATGCAAGTGAATTAGATCTATCTAAACATCAGAAACTTTAAAAATTTAAATTATTTCATATTTTAAGTATTTGACACAAAATTGACGCGAATTGGTCGAGAGCTTGAATAATCTATGATATTCATTATGGGTTTGCGAAAAAATGGCGTTTTGAACATCGAACAAAATGTTACCGAAGTTTGGAAGTAAAATTAAAGTGGATATAAGTAGATTAGTTGAATATAGTTATATTAAAAATTAAAATATATTTGTAAAGAATTACTACTAGTGCACAATATAGCTGAGCTATTAGCAAATAGCGTGGCATACGTAAATATGAGGTCATATCATATATTTTCTGTATCGTGGGAGCTAGTAACAAAGAGTAAGTATAATCTAATTCTCTCGGCGTAGTGAGATAAAAATCATAATCAGAATAATACTGTCGATTTATCACTAGATAGATAGATCAATAGAAATATACTGATAACTATTTCACAATCACTGTGTTATTGAGAAAAAACGCATAAATGGAATGATACGAGAAAGTAATTTTAGTTTAAAAAAAAAAAAAACACGTAAAATATATATAACCAAAAACTTATCTGTTACTTGTGTTACCAAGCTTTGGCCGTCATTTTAAAACTATTTGATTATTCTAATTTCTTATTTTTGTATTAAGTAAAAAGAAACGTACTAAATTGTTTTTTTTTTTTTTTTTATTTATACGGGACGACAAATGTAATCGTTTCCGATTTATTAAACTAAGAATTAATAGACTGGTTGTCAATTAAGAGTAATTGAATCTTACCGTAAAATTAAACGTTGACTGTGCAACAACAGATAATACACGTCAGATGTCACGAATAGTGATTAGACAAATTGTTAATGAGATAAATATTCGAAAACACTTCGCAGAAGTTACAGCTAAGTGCATCGTGATGCCATTCATGCTCAACATAACTTACTGCAAACAGTAGATAGTATACATTCGTGACGAAGCTATTTTCAGAAGGAGGTTTAAATACAATGAAAAACAGTTAAAACTTGTTAATATTCATAATACAACTTGTAGATTTATTATTTTTAGATGATGTTAAGATCCTTTTTTCATGACTACAATATTATTTATAGTATGGGGATGGTCTTGGCAAAATGCCAGATTATAAAAACTAGTGCTAGCCTATCCGTCAATTTAACAAGACACGGGATTGCTTGCGCAACCTACCGCTGTCAGAAAGGAAAACATTCCTCTTTCGTCTAAATAGTTCCTTTTTATGTTCCCGTTGTCGTACAATCTTCCACATTTAAACACATAATATAAAATGTTCTGCTCTTAATGGTTCGAATATTGAATTAAAGATTATGAAGATGTTTTCCAGACCGATTTCGAGTACGATGGCCATTCTCAACAGAGTCTAGGCAAATGTACAAGTTTGTGTTCAAATATAAGTTTATATTCCTTCACTCTAATAACCAAAAGGGACGGCAATGTGTCACATCACCCGATCAAGAGATGAAGCACAGGAATAAACCTAACAAAGTTTTATTGACCAGATTCGATTCGGTTGGAAACTATGACCTCCGTAGATGCAACTTTAAAGGCTAGACCGTATCAAGATAGCCGTCGTATTAGCGCGATACCTTGAAAATAATATTATACACACTATTTCCTTCTTTTAACTATTTCCAGTTCTAACAAGATTCAACCCAGTAATGAGATAATAAAATGAAATACGCCACGCATATGTGTATAGAAATCTGGCTTCAGGTATGTGGAACAAAACGAGGCCGGTTTGAGTTAGTATTTATAAATAAGCTTGTGTTGCAGACCTAATTCGATTACTGCCCGATGCTTATAGCATCAACTATAACAAAGAGGTTCATAAATTTATCAACACGAGACGTTATAAATTGAATTTATAAGTATTTTTTTTCGTTTATAATGTAGCCAGAATCAAGACACAATCGATATTTTAAAAAAAAACAATTACAAATATTTGCAAGAGTTCGTATTACATTCAAATACGCTGTCAGTAAATCAGTATATCATATATGTTATCCATAACAACTTTCACGTAAAATATATTATGTTATATAACTTATATAGCTAGAGTGCAAGGTCGACAGACATGGTTTAACAACATTTCTTCGCTTTGTCAAATCGCATTGGTAGGAAAGGGACAAGTGATTTGTTTCATAAGCAAAGTGCAATGAACCCAATAGTCAAGGACGCGAAAACTAGAATATTACTGTAGGGCTGTAGGAAGGCGCGGTCTGCTTTTATATTTTATTATAACGTTTTTTTTCTCTAACAAAATTTATATATGCAATACAGATAAAATTAAATTATCATGTCATTTTAAGTACTAAATTTATTAGTTAAGGCATTATTTTTTATAATCACGAATTTATGGCATTTATCATAAGAGATATATGTATTTAATAACAAAAATAAAAAAAAAACTAAAATTTTAACAACCTTTTATTATATGCGCTATTTTGAAAATCTTTTGAACTATAAAATATTATTTATCTGTGCAATTTTAAATGCAACAGTAGACGAATTTAGAAGACCGGTTATAACGATTCATCGACAGAAATCCTGGTAATTTTCCACAGTGTCTGTAACGCCATGCATACGTGATGTAAGCGAATGCTGTGCCTACATATTTTATTGTTTATCTGTGAACATTTTATGCATTCAATATAATAAAGTTAGGTTACATTTAACCTAGACTACTCGTGATAAAAACACGTAATTGCAAAATCGTTTCCTTTGCTTTGAATGTTACGAATAGAGTATATAAAAAAACTAATGAGAAAGACAAATGTTTTATAGGTTCTTATTACAATAAAATCAATTATTTTAAGACAGTTTCAAAAAAAATAAAACAGTTAAACAGCCCTACAACGCCTTATGTCTTTGATTTATCGTTATGTATTGCCATATGTTTGTACTTAATGGATTTTAGTTTGTACTTAAGTTAAGGCAACGTTTACTTTACTTTAATTCTGCAAAAACATCAACGCGAACAAAATTCAAATTAATGCCAAGAATTGTTTAATACCTTGGCAACAGAAATTATATTCTTTGAATTAATACTCGAATATCAATAATCATTTAATTTTAGGACTGAAATGACTCGACTACGTCAGAAATAATGTATAAACAAGTAGATATTAAAAAAAAAAATCAGACAGTGAAATTTGCAGTGTGAACCACAATTATTTTATTTGTTTACGTTTGAATTTCTGTTATTGTGTACACGTATATCATTTATACTATATAAAGAGTCAATGTATTCCTTAATATTATTCTATTTATATGACCTACATTTCTCAAAAAAACAATTACAAATATTTGCAAGAGTTCGTATTACATTCAAATACGCTGTCAGTAAATCAGTATATCATATATGTTATCCATAACAACTTTCACGTAAAATATATTATGTTATATAACTTATATAGCTAGAGTGCAAGGTCGACAGACATGGTTTAACAACATTTCTTCGCTTTGTCAAATCGCATTGGTAGGAAAGGGACAAGTGATTTGTTTCATAAGCAAAGTGCAATGAACCCAATAGTCAAGGACGCGAAAACTAGAATATTACTGTAGGGCTGTAGGAAGGCGCGGTCTGCTTTTATATTTTATTATAACGTTTTTTTTCTCTAACAAAATTTATATATGCAATACAGATAAAATTAAATTATCATGTCATTTTAAGTACTAAATTTATTAGTTAAGGCATTATTTTTTATAATCACGAATTTATGGCATTTATCATAAGAGATATATGTATTTAATAACAAAAATAAAAAAAAAACTAAAATTTTAACAACCTTTTATTATATGCGCTATTTTGAAAATCTTTTGAACTATAAAATATTATTTATCTGTGCAATTTTAAATGCAACAGTAGACGAATTTAGAAGACCGGTTATAACGATTCATCGACAGAAATCCTGGTAATTTTCCACAGTGTCTGTAACGCCATGCATACGTGATGTAAGCGAATGCTGTGCCTACATATTTTATTGTTTATCTGTGAACATTTTATGCATTCAATATAATAAAGTTAGGTTACATTTAACCTAGACTACTCGTGATAAAAACACGTAATTGCAAAATCGTTTCCTTTGCTTTGAATGTTACGAATAGAGTATATAAAAAAACTAATGAGAAAGACAAATGTTTTATAGGTTCTTATTACAATAAAATCAATTATTTTAAGACAGTTTCAAAAAAAATAAAACAGTTAAACAGCCCTACAACGCCTTATGTCTTTGATTTATCGTTATGTATTGCCATATGTTTGTACTTAATGGATTTTAGTTTGTACTTAAGTTAAGGCAACGTTTACTTTACTTTAATTCTGCAAAAACATCAACGCGAACAAAATTCAAATTAATGCCAAGAATTGTTTAATACCTTGGCAACAGAAATTATATTCTTTGAATTAATACTCGAATATCAATAATCATTTAATTTTAGGACTGAAATGACTCGACTACGTCAGAAATAATGTATAAACAAGTAGATATTAAAAAAAAAAATCAGACAGTGAAATTTGCAGTGTGAACCACAATTATTTTATTTGTTTACGTTTGAATTTCTGTTATTGTGTACACGTATATCATTTATACTATATAAAGAGTCAATGTATTCCTTAATATTATTCTATTTATATGACCTACATTTCTCGATTTTACTATAAGCGGTATTTTTTTGTGTCAGGTCAGGTCAATGCCGTCAACGATTATTGAACTTTGCTATACTCTTTGGAACATTAGAATAAAAAATCTTATCAGCTAATAAAAATGTTCCTTTATCTAACATTAGAACAACACGTAAATACTCATACATACCGTTATACTCCTAACGGAGTAAAACCTTCATTCGAATAAACTTCACAATTAACCAATTGAGAAAGTAACGACGAACGAAAGTTTCAATGGGCTTCGAATTTAAAAAAGAACTTCGTACACAGCAGATATTAGTGAGGTTAATGAAACGGAGCTCGAGTCTCAGATGACGTCAACGGAAAGCATAAAGAGCACACGTCCGAACGCACGCGACGCGTTTAACTTAGTGAATTTTGAATGACTCAATTCAATCGAAACATCGAACTGATGGGACGCGTACCCCCACGCAACGGCTTTATCGTTTCAATCAATATTAATAATTATAATTTACAGTACCGTAACTGTCTAAACTTTATTACTTATGATTTGTTATGTAAACATTTCTCTAATTTAGCAATAATTTGAGCAGATTTATGAATTTTAAAACTTAAGCCAAAACTGCAACTAAACAAAATAACTATACCTACATAATAGTAAGACAATTAATTCTTTTAATAACATTATTTTATTATTTTCCGTCGTATACAACGGTGTCAATGCACAACCGTGTGTGTAAATCACAACTAATAATATCTTATCTATTTTATCGATCAGTAACAATGAAAACTAAGATTGCGAGTTTAGTTATTTTTGCTTTTAGAAAGTATCAAGTCTACGATCATGAAAGTGACACTACTGGAAGCAAGACAAACCCATGGCCCCAGTGCCGCGAAAGCAATACATAAAAATAATGCTTTTCCATAATATTTTTGTCAATAAATACACAAAGTAAATTCTTTATAAGTTCTTTAAAAACTTAAAATTACTTTGACTGAACCTCAACAATATAAAGCGAACAAAAAATTCAAAATCTTTATCTGTACTGGTATTATAACACGAAAATAAATCTGTCTCTCTGTTACGATTTCGAGACAACACTACTGAACAAAATTTGATGTGAAACAACAAATTTGTTGTGAAAAAAGCTAGAACCGCAAAAAAGGACTGTATGAAGGGAATGGACTGTAGTGGGTTACTATAGATTAATTGCTTTTTCACTGACAAAAATCTACTAAGCTTTATAAAAAATACCTTCGACATCAGAAGAGGTATTTTTTTTTCTTTTCGCAATAGATAATTTAATTTTAATTAGCTTGATCATTGTATGAGCACGTTATGCGGAGAAATGACGACCATGTTGTAAGGAAGGTCTTGAGCATGGACGTGAATGGATATAGAGGTAGGGGACGACCAAGTAAACGATGGATGGATTGTGTGAAAGGCGATATGGCTGGAATGTTACTTGTGAGATGACGTCAAACAGAAAATAATGGAAGAAAAGGACCCGCTAAGCCGACCCCAAACAAAATTGGGATAAGGACAGGAGGATATTAAAATAGATGATTTGATTTAAAGTTAACAATATTACTTGAATTTTTCATCGTTTCTTTGTGAATTAGTCACGTATATATGTAGAAATCTGACTTACGTACACTGATTTTGTTCCTAGAAACTACCAAAGGATGACGTAGACTATTGTATGTTTGTAAATAAACGATTACGCAATCGATATTCCTTTTACACAAGTCAATTTATAAAAACCGATACTAATTTTAATAATTGTTTTGTTAATTTTAACCATATTATTCAAACTGATTTATAAATATTTTTGACAAATATATGATCTCATAATTTGAAAATATGAAATGTAGTGAGCTCAAACCACAAGTCAGACAGTGTTGCCTGTGCGAAAATGAAAACAGCTGTTTATCATAATTGAACGTGTTCCGAAGAAAAATGTTGATGTTCTTAATACGATTATGTTTTGTAAATTAAGAAGAGAATAAACAAAGTTGTTATCGTTGTAATGTTCACTTTACAATATTTTTAAGAACGTCTTGATATTTGACAATGTTTCGATATTTAGAACCAGAATATAATAGAATTTACATAACAATAGCTGTTAGTTGCAGCTTATTAACGCCGTGTAAAATTAACTCCGATCTGCTTTGATTACCACATTAATATTCTATAACCTTGTCCGATAAACAAAGCAAGAAATAAATGACGAATACTGGATTAGTGGGGAATACGTCAGTCGTCAAAGGATCACGGTTACAATTTGAATGTCCCAATGGATTTGGATATGTACGAGATAATGACACGAACGTTCGTACGCACATTTTTTTTTAAATTAATATTTGATATAACGCTTAAAATGCAATCGTTTATTTAAACTAATGAAATTGATACGTTTAACCGTTTCTTTGTTTCCAAAATATGTTTTCAAACGCGGTCCGTTTCAACGTCACAACATGGTAACATTCACCTTAGGTAGATTTAACTAAAATTGCCCTAAAAAGTCAATGAAATATTGTACCAAGAATATGTAAGGATACCTCATATATGTTATCTGCCTCTACGTAAGTATATACATCAATACTTACTATTATTATACTATGTAACTTTGTCTGTCTGTCTTGCTCTAACCTTACCTAACCTAACCAAACCTACTTACAGAATTTAAAGAAATTTGGCATGAAGCAAACTTGAACTTTAATTTTTGCCAAACACCAGACGACCATCTGCTAAAACGCTAGCGAATCCGCGCTCGACAACTAGCTGTATATAGCATGTATCCTAGTTATCATTTCGAAAGTAGATTCATTCGAATTCGAACATTAGCCAACTTGAATTCTTATATCTCATAAGGAATGGTACATGGTATAAAAAATCTAATCTATACTTTAAACTACAGTGTAACCCCTATATATTTTTGAAATATATAACAATTGTTCAGTTGGCAATCTGCGAGTCTAGTCAAATTTTAATAAAGAAAAGATACACGATTAATACAATGGTTTTATTACAATACATCGACAAGTTTTTAGTAAAAGCAGTAGTGGAACACGCACAAAAAACATGGCGGCACACAACCATTTCAACGTCTAGAACGATGTACATTGACGAAGATCTCAGTCCAGTCGGCCTTCATACTTCCGACAAGATATATCTATTATAGAAGCAGTTATTTTGGCTCAGTGAAAATCGAAAATACCATTCATCATATAATATCTGAGGTGCATAATTAACGAATATAATATTGGCTTAAGACGTAAATCTTTAAGAAACTTTAGTTCAGTTAAACGGAACATTGTATTGGCCGATAGCCAAAATTTAAATAAGGAGATTCTTCAAGGCAATATGCGAAAATTAACAGAAACAAAATACAGCGTGTTGCATAACTATCTGTACTGTAAATTGTTTTTTAAAGGAACATACAAATATATAGGTACGTCTAAAGCCAAGGATTGTCTGTCCGTCTGTCTCTACGCGGATGAAACTAAGATATAACTATAGTATAGATATTTATATAAAACTTCTGTTTTGAAACCAAAACCAAAATATTCAAGTTATAAGAACTTTTTAGTCGTTGCGTTATATTCTTAAATTGGTAAGTTTAAAAGTATACTTGTAACTTATCTTTTTAAATTCATAATTATTAGTACCTACATGACAAAGACAGCAAACAGACATTTTGTTTGGCGGATTCCTTTACACGGAAAAGGTGACAATGGACAATGAATCGCTTTGTTATTTGAAAATATGATCAGTGTTATCGATTGTGGATTCTTTGAATACCTCTTCAACAAAAACACGATCATGTTACCATGGCAACAATTTCAAAGTTATTTTATAAATATTTCCTTTTAGTTATTAGGTATTATTTTTTATTTATTTTCTTTAACAGAATTTTAAAATATTAATACATTTTTTTTTAAATAAAACTTTTAATAAAGAGATCATTGATTTTATGGTGAAAAAGTTTATGACACTTACTGACACTATTAGAAATAAATCTAAGATTTTGGTACCATTAACCGAAGTCGGTGAGTAAAGCTTCTTGAATTTAAAATACATAGGAAAGAAAATTATCGTGATTTTGTTTCATTGTTAATTCACACGAAAGTGATAATGCGATGCCAACTATTTCAGTGGAAACTGGAAAATCAAAACATTTAAACAGGACAGGATTTACAAAAGATTGCAACCAAAAAAATCGCTTTAAATAAAATCTTAACACTATACAATACCAATTAAATTGATACCAGACATTGTTGAAGCTTTATACCGGGAATCGACAAAATCATTCAAAAAAAGAACGAAAGATACGAAGTCAGAATCCTTCTTCACTTGTAAAAACTGTTAAAAAAAGTTTTAAAACCTCTGCCTAAGGAACAATAAGCAAAAGTCGTCTCGTGATCATTTATCAATATGTTTGGTATACCAGTTCTAGATCTCTACATCGTATACAACAAAGACACTTCCCGCCGTCTGTCCGCTTAGATCTTTTAAAATACGCAACTGATTATAATGTTTTCATCAATAGAGTGATTCTTGAAGGCTTATGTACGTCTAATTCATGCATACTATAGTAGGGAACAGCCGAAAATTTCAACTTTCCTAGCCAGATTTTTTTTCTTGCTATTTTAAATATAAAAGTTGTATAGACCTTTTTATTATGACCTTTATTATTCTCTCACGAAACTGAGTCGGGTAGCTGGTAAGTGAGAAAATAGATATATACGATAAAGATAAAAAATAAGATTTAATATTTAATCGATTTTACTCGATTATTTTTTTCACAAATGTTTGGAATCGATTTTTCTCTGAAAACTGACTGAAATTGAGACTGAAAGTCTCAAAAGACTATCATTTTACACATACATTCATTATTAATATTTCATTAACTAGGTACAATCATTAATTATAATCTCTGACACTTATCAAACAAATTATCATGTACCAAACAAACAATTGGATCATTATCATTAATTCATATTGCAATCAATCAAAAAATTTTTTGGTTTATCGTGATGTATAATTATACTATCCTACATAAATATCCTATCCGCTGTCTGTCTGTCCCTGTTATGTTTAAATCTTTAAAATTACACATCGGATTTTGATACGAGTTTTTTTAATAGATAGTAAATTAATAGACATTATAATAGAGAAACACTGGTAATTAAGGGTTTCTAATGTGATGGCGTGAGTAAACACACTTTTGGCGCTTACATTGGAAACGCTGACTGAACCCTACAAAATAGATCAAAATAATTTACTATAGTATCGTACACCTTAAAAATATCTACAAAGAAGTCCGTCTATCTCTTAGGGATAACACACAATAACATTTTATTATCCTTTACTTTTTACGAGAAATAATGTTTTTTTAAGAATACAGCATTAATCCTTATCCAATTACCTTAAATACATTATGCATTTAATATATATCAATATGGCCCTTTACAGCGTGTAATTTAAATGAATATTTTCGATAATATTACAGATTTAAAACGCAGGGACATAGTGGTTTGTATTGTCTAATGACAAAAACTATCAACTTTGTTTTCTTATAATTACATTCTGTAGTATATTAAGTAGCAATATTGAAACCGGGGCCGGGTCGCTAGTATATCATATTTGTAATGCCCATTTGTATGCGATTTTGATGCGAAAGATCTGGCACGATTGGAAGAAAAATTTCACATTGAGGTAGTATTATTTAGTTTTTTGATAAATTAATTTTTTTCGTTCGTCTTTAGAGAACTAATAAAACATTTCAGAATCAATTTTAACAACGATGAAAAAATATACAAAATGTATTCTGGTCACTAACAGAAATATTTTATTGTATTGAACAAATTGTCCACTTGATAGTGAAAATGATGATGGAGTTATCATCAAAAGTGCAAATAACCATTCCGCCTAACAGTGTATATCATACAAAAAGTGGTCACCACAGCCCAGACACATTGGCGCTGTAAGAAATGTTAAAGCAAGCTGTAAGCAAGACAAATTGTAATAGTTTTAGTTATCATATGTTGCTTTGACGTATTTTTTATAATTATTTAAGTACGAGACTAAACATCCTTTATCGGAATTCGCGTTATCATGTCTCGTATAATATATCGGCCTGCCCTAAATTATCGTATGGGACGCATATCTAACGATTTACACTTGATCTAAATGTGAAAGATTAAAATATAATATCGCTGTTATGTTTGAAATAGTCGAATATCTAGGTTGCTTAAAAACGATTTGAAAAAAAACAATTAAGAAGCAAGCAATTAAGAATGATCAAGCGTGTGACAACGGCTTTAATTTCTGAGGCGTGAGAGTGTAGCACTACAATCTGCTTTTTCATAATATAGATAGGTGGACGAACAAATGGGCCACTTGATGGTAAGTGGTCACCACCGCCCATAAACAATGGCGCTAATTAAAACAAAAACTAACGATAAATAGAATTTATTCAATTGAATTTTATAAACAGAAAGGTGTTATAAATTTTAGATAAGAAATTTAGATAACGATACGATATGATAGCTTAATTTAATTTACATAAAACGTTTTAAGTAGTAAAGCGTTTTAAATCATAGTTGTCCTATGAAAAAAGACGTGACGTGAAAAATCGGAAATTGATATACGACATTCATGACAATAATTACAGTATTTGATAGATATATGCATCAAAATAACGTATCACGATAAATAGATGTGTTGAAAACATTTCAAGTGTTATAAACGACGTGAGCCTACAAAAAAAATAGTATTTCTCAATTATAAGGGAAATATAATAATAATTACCTGCGCAATGTTTTCAGCCAGATAATCAGGCGCAGTCCGAAAGGGTAATAAGGGCCACGGCCCTTTTTTCGCGTAATAAAATCTAATTTAATCACTTATCAATTGGGGCAAAAATTTTGGCTGCGACCGCTTCTGCCTGCTATATAAACATCTCTGAATGAAAATCATTGATGGATTTAAATATTATCACTTGCATTTAGGAGATTTGTGCCAATCTCAGGGCAAATAATGAATTATATTCGTAAAACATTATCGTAACTCGGTTAAATGATTGTATCAATAATTCTACTATAACAATTTTATTACAAATAAAAAAGACCCGTTTCAATTGCTTATTTACAAGTAAGATTTTATAAAGCATTAGCATACTGTAAATTAAAGATTTGCATTTAAAATTAATACATGCATTTTTTTTAAATAAAAACTTTAAGAATCTATTTATATATTTTATATATATAAACAGTTTAAAACTATTGAATATATAGCGGTACAAAAACCTTAATTTTTTTTAAAATAAATATATTTGATTAACAAAAATATAATTTAAAGAAATAATCAAAATTATAAACAAGGCCTTTGCCTTGTGAAACAACTGCTTTGAGTGTAACGTATGCTTTAATAATAGCACAAAGTAAAAGATTATCCGTTTTTTTTTTTTTATATAAGTATATTAAAAATAAAGTATATTAATTATAAAGCCACTGCGATCATTGCACAGAATCAGATATTCAATATGCAAAACAAACTAACTGATTGATCAACAATGTAACTAGCCGATAAATAGTCATATTTTATTGTTACGATATAACAACATAGATCATCAGCTGATAATAACTAATTACCATATAAAGACTATTCCAATCGAAGTAGGAATAAAGATAAACAAACCTTATTCATGCGATTTGCTAATAGCTCGGCTATATTGTTACTAAGAAATTATGATGAATATATCTTTATATATAACACAACACCATTCAACTAAACTACTTATATCCAATTCAATTTTATTTTCAAAATTCCGATAACAGTTGCGTCGACGTTCAAAACTACATAACATCTTTGTTCCCAAGGTCGGTGGCGCATTGGTGATGTAAGAAATGGTTAATATTTCTACTGATTATGAACGATGGCGACCATTTACCATCAGGTGGACCATTTGCACGTCCGCCATATCATAAAAAAATCCTAAATGAATATCATAGATTATTCAAGCTCTAGACCAATTATATCGCGTCAATTTGATTTCAAATGTGTTTACTTGTTTTATTCTAGCGTGGACTATCGATAGTATTGCAAAACCATTACTTTTATCCTAAACTATCGACAGTCCAAAACTATCGATACTATTGATAATATCAATAGTAATGCTGCTGCCAATAGTATTGCTTACATAGAGCTAGCGATACTATTGATGGTATCGATAGTATTGATTAAACGATACTATCGATATCCTGAATAGTTTTCGAGGTCAACTATCGATAATCAAACTATCGATATTTCTGCAACGCAGCTTTATTCCTCTTGTGGTTGCAACAGGCTATAGTATATTCTTGTGCATCCAAACAATAGTGAAACGCAAACAGCGGGTGCGGTGCTTTACATTGTACCCATATAAAAATGCATTTACGTCCTACCGTTTGTCCCATATTGCTACTGTACTAAAAAATTCATACACTACCTTATTTACATTCGCCTTTAATTGTTAGGAATGTATAATCTTAAATATTGTCTGTATATGTTTCTTCGAATACTTAACTATAATATTAATATGTAGACAATACAGATTTTGAAACTAACTATACGGCTAAAGAAAAACATCGAAATCTCAAAGAATCGAATTTGATAAATTTTGGTGTGAAGTAATCTCGAACCTCAAGGAAGGATATAGGCTACTTACAAATTAGTACTTAATAAAATCCACGATATTCAATACGAATTGAAAGCAACAACCTCAAACAAGGGGTTGTTGCTTTCAATGTTGCTTTCAACAATAGTTCACACTGTTTCATCTGTTTTCTTCCACGTTTCCTCTCTTTTAAGGGGAAGATTTGGAGCTTATTCGACCACGCTTTAATGCGGTTCGGTAGATACCTGCATATGTGCTAGATTTTCATAACATGCACGTTAGCTCACGATGTTTTCCATCCCGATAGAGCACGAGATGAATTATAAGCACAATAAATCACGCGAAACCTCAGTGGTTCTCGCCTTTGAGCAGAATAGAAGATGATAAATAGTTTTAAATATAAATTAAAATATAGTAATAAATTTTATCTTTCTACATATAACATAAGTTCTTCTTCTCATATGCAACTTCTCTACTTGGGTTATTTCAGACTGTTTTTTCTCCTAATTATCTAATTAAACGACACGTATTACATTAATGAGAACAAATGCGTAGTAAACACAAAAGTGTTAAATTACGTAAATCGCACTTCTAACTTTAAGCTATAATACATTTAGTTTCACAAATATATTATACGGAACACAAACATATTTGACTTAAAGCCAGAACAAATCTGTACAAACATGTGCAGTCTAGACCGAGTTGGTGTTGCCTTGAGAATATTAGAAACCGTATAATTTCAAATGCCCCTAGAATATTAATACCCATTTATTTTGGTCCACACCAATGGAATGTCAAATCTAGGACTACTATGATTAAGCAATCGATATTATTATAACATAAAAGATAAGTTTCCGACGTCGCCTAGCCCACACATCCTTCCTGGGGCATGCTATTCGTTATTCGCTAAAAGATTAATATATGACAAAAATGTGTGGTGTCAATGAATACTCTTTAATTTTCACGCAGGATAATTAATAATTATTAAATTATGTTTAGTATGCCTAAGTAAACGGAAATTGATGGGAAACAGTAAAGAACTACTGAGTTTCTAGCCGGTTCTTCATTCCGAACCGATGTTGGCTATACGTTTTAAAATACAATAATAGCATATGCATGAAGAGTTTTATTATATTTCGGATACTGTTTTTACATGACGTTATCATATATGACTTACAAATATACTATATATCAGCCACTTAAACCAAATACACTCATAAATGTATTGAAAATATCTACCATCTATTCTTGACTATAGTCACTTACGCCATTAAGTATAAGCCACTTTAGCCACTCCTCACTTCGATAATGTCTTATCGACCATTGGATCTAGCTTGTTGTATCCCTTGTGACTGGAATAAACTGGCTTGATCAACCTTCAAACTGGAATATCGTAATTCAAGGTATTAGGGATTCGGAGAAGAATAACTTTTTATTAAATTGTTATTTGTCTGAGAGTCTAGACATCTTTATAAATAACTATATATATTTTTGAGGACTTTCTTAAGGTATGGTTCTTATGATTTATCTCGTAGGGTTCAACCAGCGTTTGCAATGTAAGAGCAAAAATGTTAATTTACGACTTCACTTCAGAAACCTCTAAAAATATCAGCGTTTTTCTACTATATTCTGCATTTATTATACATATAACTTCCTCTTGAATCAATCTATCTATTATAAAAAACCGCATATATCTATTATAAAGAGCTAAGCATACATAGGGACAGGCAGCGAGAAGTGTTTTATACTATGTAAGAATAATGATGGTGATATCGAAGATTTTGGTAGAGTGTAAAGTTAGACAACAATTTAAAGCTCTTCTAGAATTTTCAGTCTGAATAAGTGTATTTTATATATCTGCATAGTCCTAACTGTACGGAATTCGAAAATAGCTTTATAAATCAGTTTCAAATTTTAAATAAATACCTATCCACCTATACATACCTTACCTGTACAATATATTATGAAACGCTTCACCCAAATTCGATTTTAAAATTTTACTCCTGTCACGCAAAACAAGTGTCGCTTTAATATTTTTATTCTTTAGCATTTATTTTACTAATTACAATAATATGCATTACCGTCTTAACCATAGGGCACATGGGACACGTGCCCAGGGCCCCCATCCTGAGAGGGCCCCGAAGAACCAACAATTTACCAAATTAAACCAAAAAGTATCCTAGCAAAAGGACCCCGAATTCATGGGTGCCCAAGGGCCCCAGCATAGCTTGACGGCTCTGATAATATGGCCAAATTAGTATATATCAATAACTCAATGGTTAATAATTAACACAATTTATATTATTAACCAACAACAGGCTGCAGTGTTTATGAACGTGCGTACGTATTTATCCATTACAGCAGTTAAATAACCGAGAGCATATCGTTTACTACTGAAACTTGACTACGACCTCATAATACCATTTACAATTCAGTTTAACGAATAACAAGACATCATTATGAATGTGTGTCATCGTTTCGATTGAACTCGAGATAGGACGACTCAGTGAAACTAGATAGAGCTGTACTAACCGACTGAAACAACACGCTTCCTTTCTCACTGACGCATTTTTTATTTTATTACCTTTGATGTTTGTGTTTTCAGTGTCTTTGGTATGTAAACAAAAAAAATGTACAATTGTGGTGTATCCTAAAACATATAGTTTAATTGCTTAGAAATTATATTGAGATATAGCTATATGTATATAAGAAAATCATAAAATATATGTTGTAAAAAGTTTCAATAGTGGTTAATCGACTAATCAATATATCATTAAAAACAATATTTACTGGATTTGGACTACACAAAAAAAAATCACATGACATCGAAGAAATGATTGAATGGCTGATATTTATACTTTATATCTTAATAAAACCCTTAAAATTTTGTGTAAAATTTTGCCACGAGAACAAATGACATTAGCCCGAATGATCAGGATAGAGCACGTAATCATTTAATTAATTTTTAATGCCTCTATGCTAATATATTCGTATATAATAAGCTGAAAAGTTTGTTTATTTTATTTGAACATACTAATGCTTTGGAACAACCAATTTTTTTTTTCAATATAATTATGATTTTATAGCCCAATTGTTGATGAAGGTTTTAGGCTATTTAGCATTATGCAATCCACTGGACTGGAAAAATCACGCGGAGCGGCTACTTTATAAAATTCCAGAAGTGCAGTGCCACATAAGAGTGCCACAATGACTTAGTGAGTGTGTGCAATAATATATATTATGTATTAATATTTATGACTTAATAAAAGGGAAAATACTATTTATATAAATTAGGGTCACTAAACGATAGCGTCTCCAATGAATGGAAATAAAATTAGTTTAATTAATGCATACAAATATAATTTAAAAGCGTTGTAAGTTATTTAAATGCGTCATTAATGACAAATGAGTTTCAATAACTTGCACTAACTGTACAGCTGCTAAATTGAAACTAATTATCTTGACTTTGGATAATTGTTGAAATAATAGAGGAGTCTTGACGCAAAGCAATCGATATAACTATGCTAATGTCTGACATACTTATTTATCTAGTTCAGCTATAAGATGTCTTGTTAATTTGTTTAGGTTATTTTTTAAATAAACAAAGTAAACCCTCGTAAAGACCTCACCACACAGCTGGGCTTTTGAAGAGCACATGAGGGCTGCACATGCAGCTTACATCAGAATGTTTTCCTTCACCACCAAGCAAATGACAACACGAGATGAATTTAAAACACAAATGGATCACTTGAAAAGTCAATGGTACTTGCCTGGGTTTGTCCCCGTAACCACAGTCATCGGCTGACATTAGGCCCATATCGGCAAATTAGTAACAAAAATTATTATTTATTATTTACATTGAGGATAAATAAATAATTTAATTGTATTTAATTGACATACAAACTAATTTGATACCACACAGAGTAGAATCAACATTCAGCCCCATTTTATTTCTTTAAATTTAATCTTGCAAAATAACGATTCAAATGTGATTTTAACAGCTTGAATAAAGTATATTTTAATTTCGAAATATTCAAATTTAACTGTCAAAATAGAAACATTCTTTATACGGTTTCAATTCATCAAAATAACAAAGGGCTTACTTCGTTCATTCGGGCAAGTTCGGGCAAGTTCATCTTGGTGGATCAGACATACATGACGTAGCCCATACAGGGCCGGACCGTAAGTTTAGTGGGTCCTGGGCTAACATTACTTAGGGACCCACCTAAGACATATATAAAAGTAGACTTGAATTAAATTAATTGAATGGGTTTGATTAATTGCAGGACTCGCAGAGCTACAAACCATACGATCTGTTTAATTGAATAAAGTTATGGATTCTTTAGTATTATCGTCTACTTTTGATTTTTACTAGACTTAGCTGGGGCCCCCTTGAATCCCTGGGCTGAAGCCCAAACAGCCATATGGTAGATCCGGCCCTGAGCCCATAGACAGACAGCAAACATAGCAATACGTTGTATTGCAGCAAACATTCGGTTTGAAGGATAAATATCAATTTAGTCCCTTTGTTTGAGCTAGAGTAATAGATATTACTTACCGTGTCACGTCGATTGATAGATGGGTCTAATTTAACCCCTTAGGTTAACCACTTTACAGTTTGTTTGTTCGTCTGAATTTTAATAATTCCTTAAAAAACCAGTTATAACCCTTAAGATTAATATATTCCAATGCCGTTTTTAATCTAACAACGAAATTCGCCAAGATTTCGCCTCGTTTCATAAGATATCCCCGAAATAGAGGTATCGTGTTTGTAACGTTGACGTCATTTGGCAAAGATGTCTCCAGATATCGTATGATCAGAATTAGATATGAGGTTTGTGCCGAATATATGCCTACGCAGTTATATAAACATTTATACATGTAGCAGCTTTACTAAAAAAAAAATTCTGAATAAATTAGTGCTGTAGACAAATAGATACCATTATGGATATTTTCTCTTACTAATTAAAATAAAAAATAAGGTTGTGCATTTTACTGTACAAATATTCAAAATTAGCCAAATAACTAATTATATTAAGTATGTTTCTTAGGTTCTTCTATTATCTTCTTAAGAGCTCGTATCAAACTCAAACATAAATGCGATAATTTTGGAAAGTACATGTCTGATTTGAGAAAATCTTTTTGCAGTTTATAGCCCATTTATTGACGAAGTGAATTATTATCGTATTATTTTTACGCTTTATATGACCTGACTACGACCCCAAAGAGGGGAGTAGTAACCATTAACATTAACCAATCTTATGAACTATTGGCAAGATTTTGATGCCCATCAAGTGTATGAAGCAGACAAGTGTAACCCAAATATAACCAACATAAAACGACTGGGCTTGACTATAAACTATTATTCATAATTCAGAAGCTGAAACACGTACATTAGACAGCCATATGTATCATAACTTCTATTTCGATGGACGTATTTTATGTTAATTCAGATTTATGAAAACAAGGTGAATAGACACACGATGTCGTCATCGGTTGGCACTTGGCACAATTCACGCGTCTGGACTCCCGTCCTAAGATACCGTCTGCGTTGTGTCTGACTATAAAAGCTTAGAACGCATAACGTTCGTTTTAAATAACCTGTTTTTTTTTTGTTTTCATTACATCAACCGCGTGACTTTAGTTTGTTTTTAAACACTTTCGATTCAGAGCTACGTTTGAACTGAAATAATTGGCAAAGTTGCTTTGCAACTATTGGAATTATTCAGGAATTTTCATCAGGATTTTTGTTTGAGTAGTCGCTGAATACATGCATAATATAGTAGAGAAACACTGATAATTTTAGAGATTTCGAATGTGATGTCGTAAATAAACAGATTTTGTTGCTGTGAAAAAGCGGTAAATTATGTATATAAAACACTCTGGAGTACATTTAATATCAACATTGCATCTGTGCGGAGTCTATTCCGGAGCGGGTCCCTAGTAAATTTATAAAGCCTAAACAAATGACAGTTTTTTTTTAAGTATAAAAAGACATAGAAAAGATGCAAAAAAGTTTTACCTTGTTCAGACTTATTTAATGATAAAACGATAAAGAGCGACGTATTCTCCTCGTCCTATCAATCCATAGAACGTACAGAAAGGATGCAGCTGAGCTATTTACAGGTTTATATTAGTATACATGTGGCAATCGCCCAAAACGCCACCAGCACTTTACTTGAGTAACGTATTTCAGTGCCAAATAGTATTACCATTTATATTGTAATAATTTGTAGTAAGAATTTTTATATTATGTTGATTCCAAATTTGAATTTTTAAATATACATTACATTATTTAAGAATTCTCACTTTGTACTTTTATTTGTTTTTATCTTTCGCCGAGGAATAATATTAGAATAAGGAACGCAACCTGCAGTTCTCTCAGAATCTCGGATAAGGATAACGTTGTTCTTAAGGATCATTTTAATGTTATATTTTGATCGAGTTCCTTGGAGTAGTACCACGTAGGTACACAGTTGGAAATATAGCTATCTTCTTCTAGCAAAAAAATAATCTCTATAGTTCCATCTCTCTCCCGCACCGAAAACCATAAGTCTAAATATCTACCTGTTCTTACGGATTCGTGGAATTCGTAACACCGAGTCTTAGAACTATAAAAATGTCAGGCCATAACCGGTGCTAGCCAAAATGGATTAGTTAGTTGGTAGTTAATATCATGATGGCATCCTTCATTGTCGAAATAATGAAGACATTCTTTTATCGCTCATCAAAATTCATGAATGTAAATAAAGATAATAGCTTACCGGGTCGTTGATCAAATATGACAATCATTTTTAGCTTCATTTAATAATTCTATGAAATACTTACTTGAACTCTCCTACTCTATACAAAAAATAATCATTGTCTATCTAACTTTGGAGATTTCAATATAAAAAAATTGGATTTAATCCAAAAAAGGTTTTTCTTCCAAAATTTGTATGCAAATAATAGTGTGTTTAGTTCTGTAGATTTAGCAAAATGAATATGTACTTATGATAAAAGTTTTTTTTAACTGTAATACAAATACATACATATATTTATTTAACACTTTACTAATCGTAACACAAAAAAGAGGTTAAAAAATACAAAACAGAAGTAATAATATAACGTACCCAATATTATGTGTTCAGTTTAATAAAAAAGAAAAATATCATTTGAATTTGGAACGATAAAATCATTCAAATAATTTCTTTTTATTTATGGAATGGCGATAAATATTAACATCCATCTGTTTGTATTGACAGATAACATTTCATTAAAGAGATCTATTATTAGATACGTACTAATGGATATCGTTTGTTCAATTAAAGCTATGTATTTGTGTCCATTATAATAACACGCAGTTCAATTCCATGTCATCTAGAAGTTTCCATGTCTCGTTTTAAACAATTATATTAGGAGTTGCATTGGTTGTATCTGATATTGATAGATAGTTAGATTCCGTCGTCCGGGCGAGAAAAAAAAAAAAAGAATTTTATTTATTTCCTGATCACAATGCACGATCAAAAATATCACCAAAATCGTTTCGGGATTCAGTTTTATACACGCGTGTAGATGATTTGAAGTATGCACCACTTGTAAACACTTTTAAACAGTACGTGCATATATGTACCGAAGTACTAAAGTGACACAAAATACCTAGAACTGCCCCGATGAACTGCTCTGTCTCTAACTCACCATAATAGCTTCGAGCTTCTAGCTCCGACCTGCCACTTATCGGACTTAGGAGGGGCAAGGATGCACAAAAAGGATGACCGAGTTAGCAGGAATCTAGACACGCAGTAGCGTGTCAAGCCAAGTTCATAACACTATACATAAATAATCGCTAGAGTATAGAATTGTAAATTACAGACGAGCAAATGGGCCACCTGATAACATAAATAAAATGATTTTTCCTGGAATTTGAAGAGATGGTTTAATAAAAATAATACAAGAAGATATTACTCGTTTAAATTGAACGTGAGTCAAGTCTTGCATATAAATAACTGGATATATTTTACCAAATGAGTAATTTTTTAAGACATAGACCTTGTACATATAAATAAATACTAACACAATATACGAATGATAAAAACATACACATATTTCTAAATAGATTGAATCGACTACTAGGTATTTATAAATGGGAATTTATCTTAATATTTTGAATTTCGATAACCGGATCCATAAAAATTCAAACAAATAAAAACTTAAAAATTAATACTGAATGTATCAACTCAACCATCAATATATTGTATGGAATTAAATTCTAGAAGCTTCTACACGTACCGTCCCTTTCCGTATCGAGAGACACATTAAGACACCGGCTTTCTACTGTGAAAGCGTTGACAGAGGCATGAATAACATGGGTGTATACCTATGACATACATATACTTTCTATATTTTTTAATCCTACGTTTTAAATTGAATATAAACAAATCAATACTTATTTACTAATCTACAAATACAAAAGTTGTTTACTACTACAGTTATTTTATTACTACAAAACATGTGAGAAGATTTTATTCGTAGTAGAATATAAATGTTTAATAACGATAGAAAAAAATATTGTCCGCATTTAGTTTTGTTTTTTCATAAAAGTATTTTTTTGGGTATATTCCAAAATAGCATTTCTCCTCTAAAGAAATTAAAAGTTCATGCAACTAAGTCGAATATACGCGTTTTTGAACGATAGCTCTACCAACAGAGCTAAAATTTCGTAGGTATTTCTCTGTAACAAAGACATCCTCTAATTCAACGTTAACACAAATGAAGTAGCAGTTAAGCTCTTGAATTTTATATTTCCGTGCGGATATGCGTTGACATAGTTACTGAGTGTGTTTGCGCAAGCAACTCAACTACCTACCTCCTAGTATTACAAAACGCTTATTAATTATAGTATACGGATATCCTTAAGTTGAAATAGGTCTATGTTGGTCTTTTATTTCTACTTTATAATAAAAAAATTATAGAATTAATAATAATAAATAAATAATCAGTATAATAAATAACACTCGACCAGGACCGGGTTATTTTTCACGGATGAACTTTTTTTTAAATTAGATTCATAAATATTATCTCTAATATAATGTCTGTCTAGTCTTAAGATATTTTTATAAAATACGAAGCATGTTGTGTTCTCCTATAATTGTGAGTGCATATAGGTTAAGTTTTGTGAATGTATTAGTGTAAGTTTTTTGTGTACTAACGTTGGAGATCCTTATAAAATAAAATAAAAAATAAAAAAAAATATTTTACAGTTATTAGTATGTTAGATACTTGTGTTTCCATCTGTATTATACAAATATATCTTACGGATTTAAAAAAAAAGAAAACAGAATATAATATTTGACGAATACTTTTTTCTTGAAATATATAATAATTAATAAAAATAGTGGTCGCACAGAAAATGTATAAAATTATAAAAAAAAAATAACTTTAGTTAGTTGTCTTACTTTCAGACTTGTCTTTATTTATATAACTTAAAGAAAAGTTTGAATAAGCGCTTTATATAGGATATTATAATATCTCCGTTTTAAAAACTACAAACTTCATTCACAAAGCGAAATATGACTGACGTTAAAGTTATCGGTTTTAATTTCGCCTATCAGTAATTTTTATCTTACATTTAAAAAAAACATTGATAGATAAAGCTTATTATAGAATACAAGAATATATAGATGATATTCATTGATTTCCACACTGAATATATAAAAAGATAATTGTTTAGTACCTACATACTTTTAGCCATTGGAATTGAAAAAAAAAAAAAATATTGAACTAACCATAAACAAATCAACAATCTTTTTTTTTTTAGTTTTGGCTTTTATTTATGCCAAGAGGGCACAGATTATTTCGCCAACAATCTTTAACTCTATTTATTAAATTAATATGACGTAATTAAACAATTGTTTATTAACCTATATTAATAATATCGTGTAGGTCTACGATAGACCCGATCGAAACCTATCCACAATAAAATTATAGATCGTTAAATAATAATGATATTTAAGTCGACAACACATATCTGTAAAATTTGTATAATCGAGATATTTCGATAAAAAATGCGTAAAATTCAATGACATGAAGTTCAACGGGCGGCCATGTTTGACGTTTCCAGGTGCATTAAAAAGTGTGTTCCAAATAATAATTTCGTGCAGTTATTAAATTAAAAAAAAAGTTATATATTATATGAAAAGTAAATAATAAACAGTATTTGTTTAGTTTTAATTATTTTACTCAAGCGAAGTCAGATTTCATCTAGTAAACAATAAAAAGATACGTTATTTTATGCAGTTTAAGACTTTTCTTTAATCAATAACTGTTTCTCGTAAATTTAATATTTGACATTATTGAATTAATTCATCTTTTTAGTTCTTCGAATATACAAACATAATATATCGCACCTCAATATAGTAATTTTCGTAACCTTACCAGTTTGCAAACAGAGGTCGATCACCTTGCGTCACTAAGGTTATATAAATACCTTGGCATACGCAAGGTCTATAGATCGTAGTGCATCACATCCCTATCGCGGCAATCAAATACAATACATATTACCTATGTGATAAAATTGAAAATCGATCGAGTAAATGTTTTCGATTTGTTAGTGTGGTCCGCACGTGGAAGCAGTACATTAGGGCAAGTTTAAGTTTGTTGAGGTAGGATCGCAAACATTCAAATAGTTATACGTGTATTGTCAGTTAGTGATAGATTCTCAAATACCCTAGAGTTGGGTAAAAGCCTCCAGTGCATACACATTATTGAAGAAATATTGGGCGTAGATAAAAGATCATAACATCGAAAGTTTATAAGTTTCGAGTTAATGTAAATGATTGATTCTGTCACAGAATTACTAACAACAATTCCATTCCATTTTCAATTGATACAATGGTCTAATAACATTTTTTAAATGTAAATAAAAAATTACATACATTCAATATTATATTAAATTCCACGCAAACAAGATAAAGACGAACAAGATTGTTCTTATTATCATAGATGGCGCCACTTTAAGAACGTTTTACATTCAATTTACCTACATGTTGTATTCCAATCAGCCACTATAATAAGATCATTTGAAGAATGACAAGTTAAGACGTGAGCATGACAACAACAAATCAATGGATACGGAATATTTAACATGTATTTAAACTAACTATTATGTTAATAAAAGACTTAGGTAATTCTTTAAAATAGGCTTGAAAACAAATAAATTAAAATGAAGTTTTCTCACAAGAAAAACTTGTGTGTTACAGTCAGTAAAGTTTTGGGTTAGTTTTGTCGAATCTTTGTCCTTCGTGTATTCATCCGATTGTGATAAAACTGCCAGCGAGGGCCACGCCAAAAAAAGGATTTTTTGTTTATCCTTTAGTACGAAGATTTCATATAGAAACTTATTATACTTGAAGCCAGGAAAGATAGCCAGTACTAACAGTATAAATTACAAAAAAATACATCTCAATTTTTAATAGAAAGTACCTCGAATAGGGATATATTCCAGAACATTCTCGACGATCAAGGATGATATCAGCTATTGCCAGCAGCAACGTTGTATTGTTAGCACCTTAAAGAGTAACCAAGCCTACTTAGAATAATGGAATAAAGTTTACTATTTGATAAATGTTCGGTAATTTATCAAATGTTTAAAGCCCGATATCTCTTAATCCTCATGATTTACACGCCGACAAAAACCACAGTTTGTTTCATTTAACGTAAATCAATTTGTTTTAACAGAACTGAACTCCTGACATAAACTCTCAGAGGATAAACACTTTTAATCGTGTCTGGTTTCTCCAAGGACTGACGCTTGAATTGAAAACATGAAATGAAATCTTAAAATTCGAATGCATAATGTTTTACCAAAAGCGACTAAAGGACAAATTCCTTACCACCCAATTGTTTATCAAACGTGTGGTTACAAAGTACTTTGTCTTACTCTTTCTAATGTAAAATTACATTTGACAGAAAGAGAAAAATCGATGTGTAACTATTAATCTCCTAGTTACTTTAAAACAATGTTACTAAAATATTGCAAGAAAACCATCTAAAATTATAGTGATTGTTACATGGTTCGTTTTTTAAAAAGATTTTAAATTAAAAATAAAACGGTTGAATACTTTAAATATTTGTAATGTTCTATGAATTATTATCATTATAACTATGAAGTTCTTGTCTTGTGTAAGTAATTATTACACTATAAAATCATTGTTACTGCAGATTCCCCCACCATAGACTACTCAAACATAGCCTTTATTTTATTATATTTATTTCAAAGGTTACCTACGCACACATCGAAACCAATATGAAAGAGTTTGTACAAGCTTAAATGATGCTTCAATTAAATACACCGCATTGTCTTTGATATTGGCTACAAAAATAACAATAAATGAAGATTAATATTCATATTAAGTAGCTAGAGTTATTTATTTTAACGCACTGTCAAATATTATTACAGATACAATCAAAACAGTGAGATTTAGACATAGACAATTTTATAACTTTTTACTAGTTGTTATATTACTAACAGAATTGCTTTTCCTAAGTATAATATAATTATAAAAATCTTATCCCGAACACTCTACACGCCAAACTTTATAAAATTCCGTGACAAATGAACAATGCAGTTCCAATATAACTGGAGCACGCGGTGTTTAAAGTTAAAAATAAAACTCACTGTGCTATTTTGTGATACCTCCCGAAAGATTAAGTGGTGGGTTGAAACTAGTCGTATGTGTGTTGATACTCATACCACCAAATCTGTTTGAATGCTTAAAATTTACACTGGAATGAAGAAACTCAAATACGAGACGTGAAGGCAAATCTTGCTGGCCGGCAGGTATGGCGAGAGCGACTAGTGCAGTTCATTCTCCCTGACTGTACTTGCCGTATTCGCGTTTGGACTCCACTACCACTTACCACCAGGTCATTTAGAATCATATGATATGACCCGATTAATATAGAAAAAAAACACACTGACTTGAACCCCGAAAACAAACACTTATTTTTGGGTAGTCATGGAAAAATTACAGTTCATATGACACGTCATTTTAATAATCACGCAATATCAGAATCTCTGATTCTAAGTTAAATAATTCTGCAATGAATTCCTTGATAAAAATCCTTTGTTGAATAAAGTAGGACTAAGACACCTGGCTAGATTAGGAAATGTTTAATTGATCAGATATGTATAAAACACATTATTTTTAATACATCTTGTGCAATATGATAGTGGTGAGTCATGTAAGTAGTAGAACTCCCTAGATAATTTTGAAATGTATTTATTTTTTATTTTGATGTAATATTGTATGTACTGTTGGATGTCCTAATGAAAATAAATAAATAAATAAATAAAACATTCTCGCATAATAAATTTGCTCAAAAATATAACTAGGCGTATATTTTATCATCCATAAAAATCACTATCGCCCAGTGGAGAGAACATGACGTCAGTGGAAAGGGAGAACTGGAATGCATGCGTGTTGCATTGACGCACAAACGCTAAATTCCTTTGTACATTTTTATTATATTTATTATATTGTATTTACAATTTAGTTAAGAAAATTGACTTAAGGAAGACCTAATTTGTATTTGTAAATAGATAACATTTGTTGAACGTTTATATTTCGATTTGGTATTGTCAGTGTGTAAATATTATTTAGTTAGTATTTAATAAAAATAAATTAACATTTTGCGGCTTTTATAGTCATATAAATAGCTGATATATGCTGGATATAGACCGCTTTCATCTTGAAACCATTCATTTCAATATCATAATTATATTTGTAAAAATAAAGTTTTTGTTTCTCTTTAAACAAATTAAAAACAAATCATACATAAATCAGCTGCCCAAAAAATATTACATAACATTTATAGCAACAAAAATTTTAACCAAAGACCCAAAGGACGGGACGGGATTAAACAGAAAAAAATGTAACAAAAAATGTCCGACCAGACAGAGGCAAGCCAACAAAAGATAAAACACGTCTTTATCATATTATAGCCGTCTCGCTTGAACTTAAATGACACTCGTAAAGAACAGACAGTCTTGGAAGTAGCATCAACGTCTAAACAATGGATCCTTGTACCTTGAAATTGGCCGAACAAATAGATTTTGAACAACTTCACTTACTCGGCTTAGTGCAAGCTTGTCTGGGTAAGTATAACCCACTCGTCAATATTCTACCGCCAAACAGCAAGACATAGTATTGTTTTGTTCCTAAAAGAAGGATGAGAAGGATGAGTGAGCCAGTATCACTACCGGCACAAGGTACATATTACCTTAGCTCCTTATGTTGGTGGCGCATCGGTAATGTAAGGAATATATAATTCAATTGATTTGCTGCTACAAAACTTACGATAGATGACACAATTTAGATTTCATTATTACTTCGACATTATTTTACTGCAGTGAAAACGTAGTAAAAACGAAGAAATACAATGCTTCTCTTATCTCCCTCACTCTTTCTCGCTTTGACGCATTCTCTGATTGTCTCTCTTTCTCCATCGTATTAATAATAAGAACATAATTATGAGGTTCGTCAAATGCCATCTATTGACAGTAATAAGAAATGGAAAACGTCAAACGTCAGTCGACCGGTACGGCCATTTTGTAACCGAAATCAAGTAATGAACTAATCACAGCCGGAGAAGCTATGAAAAAAGGACATTTTATTTTATTTTGTTCAGCGGACGTTTTAATTCCATTCATACCTCAATACTCGTATGTACTTTTATTTCACTTTCACCAGAATGTTTGTGTTATCCTGTAAAATTATGTTGCATGTATTTAATTATAGGGTTACCTACTCTACAGAGCGACGGCATGTATTTCTGACGTATTATCTTTTTTTTAGTATAGTCTCTTCGACCTCCTCTAGATTTTAGCTATATCATATTTTAAAGCAGAACGACAACATATTGTATGTAATTTATTAAAGTTTTTTTTTAAGCGGTTGAATTATCAATCAGTTAATTTATTTTTCTGTTAAGTGATTATAGTTCCTTGTCCCGCATAACATATCGTTTCGTCGACACATTTTTAGACAGTTATGAAAATTTCAAATTAATGCACAGAAAGACTGACTGTCAAACCCCAAATCACTGTTATCATTAAATTCGTAAACGTAGACTTTTATGATAATTTTATCATTCCAAGAAAAAGTATCTAAACATTTTATTATAACGGAAAAACAATCCTTAATTTGAGTCGGAACGATATCATAAAATATTTAAAAAAAGGACATAGCTGTTTGTCAGTTATTTTCGTTTAGTTTGAAATTAAGAACATCTGTGAAAGTTTCTTTCAAGACATCTATTTTTATTAAAGTCAATCTCCCCACTATAGACTTAAAATACAATTACGGGAAAACATGTTAAAAAAATTGACATATTCTGTATTTAATTTATTTTAGTTGTATAGTTCTCGAGCAAAAGTGTACAGTGTGTTTAATTTGAAAGATGAGTGAACTAAACGTACAGAATATAAACGGAATCAAGTATTTATATAATTATTACCTTTCGGGTGTTATTTGAGTGGACAAAGAATCACTACTAAATTCCTAGCCAAGGTAGTTTTGGAAAATTTTTTGAACAATACAAAAGTACCTGTAAAAGAGTCTACTTAAATTAGGTATATTTTGTTCTTGAATCATTATCATATTAGTCTTGTAAATATTATATTCTAAAAGTTATTAACAATTCAAATTGAAATTCCTTATCTGAAACATGTTTAATGCTATCTAATCGTAGGTATCATAATGTAATTTCTCTCAATTATCTAATTAAGATTTCATCACTCATAAGACTATAAAATTATGTAAATTATTTAATACTTCGCATATTTAATTAATATTTTCAAAATGACATCAGATTTATCTTGAGAATTTCGTCTAAGAGAAGTTGATACGTCATGACCAGGGGTTGATTAGCTTTGTCGGCTGTTGGTACACAATTACCCTTTTTTCAACTTCCAAAAATATATTTTTCTTTCCGTAACACAATTTTATTCATAGCTAGATGTCGCCCGCGGGTTTAGTCGCGTCAGGGATTGGTCGTTAGATATTATATATAAAAAGTAGCCTACGTCCTTCCTTGGAGTTCAAGTTTCATGCCAAATAGCATGAAATTTACATATTTTTTTCTAATTTTTTTTCAAATTATTTAGTAATTAGTTGGTAATTTGTAATTGTCTTGTCTTTTGTAATTTGCATTTTTATATGGTATTATTATTGTTCGTCATTTTGTTCCCCTTTTTATAACATAATAGAAAAAAAGTTGTGTTAGGTTAAAAGATAAAACTGTCCCTTTCCATGCCGTGATATAAGTATATTCGGTTTGACCGTAAAAGAGCAACAAACAAACAGACAGAGTTACTTCCGCATTTATAATATTAGTATAGAATGAATAGATTAGTATCGATTATGATATTTGTTGGTACTATTACGAAGTTGTGTCTTCAGTACCTTAAAGAAATAGGAGAAATGTGATAAAACCTTTTTTCTGAATTCTTGGTCTTACCCTGACCGTGCTAGGAACAAAAAAAAAATTGGATTGATTAACCCGGACTAACTGATGATTATTTACGTTATGCAGATGATACTACGGTCATTTAAACGGTTATGCACGAGTGCGATACACTGTTATTTATTTAACGCCCTTTCTTAATCCAGGGACTTTGGACACAAATACCCGGGTCCAGCTCGTTAGCGTCCGGGGCAGCAACGCCTATGATGGTTAAGTCTTAAACCTTAGATGAGTTGTCTAAGAAGGTTTCTAAAATAATTTGGGAGGAGGGACGATTACCAAAAATTGCTTGCACCCGTACGCTTGCCATGCTTGTGACGGGGCTTTACGTTATATAGGGCATAATAGTCAATGTCATACTTGTTTGAGTACCTGATACGTTTATTAAACTCTAATCAATTCTTATACTCCTTATATTAAACTAGCTGACTAACTCCTTAAACGGCAACAGATATATGTACAAAGTTAGTTTAGCTGTTAAATAGCTCATGGTTGGATGATATTTATCCAGAAACCCTACGATTCTTAACAGCATCCTCAATTATCGTCTATATGATGTTGAAATAAATCTTTGAAACGAAGTCGATTTTTAAAATCAAACTAGTTCCACCTTACCTTACAACATAATTTTTCTAATAAAAGAGACATATTGTTATGCCTAGCTTAGCTTTTAGCTTACCTTGGCTTAATTTTTATGTATATTGTTTAATATACATAAAATTTACACCATGAAACCGTTTTGAAAAGTGTATTGTTGTTGTTAATAAATGAAATTTCGTATTTTACACGTAAAATGTTTAAAGCGACTTACCTGGCGATGCGCTATTTTGGTGCATTTCATTATATGTGTTTTATAGTCATTTTCGCATGTCGCTGTCTGACATTTTACGATAGTATTCTGCGGTCAGCTTCGAGTTCTTACAGAATCAACTGATCTAAGACATGTCGCAAATAGTAAGCAATCAGGTTTATTATTTCAAATAGTTTCGAATTACCATAACAGATTAGAAAATTAATCTTCTGGTTTAGAAGTTTAAGTATTATTTGGAGATATAAAACCGCTGCAACCTCGTGCACTACTGGATGTTAGAGTGGGCTTATTAAGGTATATGTTCCAGCTGCAATTTAAGGAGATGGAAAATCACGTGTATAATATATATAATATAAGCATTTACTGAAATCCTTCCAAATACTATTAAATATTTATTGCGTACCGCTAAAACCAAAATTAAAATACTGACTAGGAAGTATGTACAAGAAGTGATCTTAGGCCTGAGACGCGGCAGCTAAATCATTCCACAGAGTCACACCTACGCGACAGGTCGCACGCTAAATATCCACGACCAATTTTTACGCGCGTTTTTGATACCCGACAAGATTTAGCGCCAAAAAATTACATAGAAAATCAAGCCGCTCTAATAGTTTATGGCACTGAATCTAATGAAGTAAAAAAATAAAAATGCAAATTGCTAGTTTCAGGTCTTTAGAAGTAGGTAATGGTTGCATCGTTCTTTAAGTTTTTTGAAGACTTAAGGAAATGTTTTTTAGAGTCGTACGAATTAATTGAATTTCCAATCGTAAACGTAAAAACATTATTAAATGAAAGATAATACAAATACATAACTCGCTTTAAAGATTATTTGAATACTAAACGTAACCTTTAGAAAAAATGGGTATATTCATTAAATTTTAACATGACCGTACAAATATTTGACTGTTACGGTGATTTTCTAAAAAACCTAAAAAAAATGAGCATTTAATTTTCAGATTTGAATTTGAAAAAGTTCGAATTTTAAATATTATTCGAACTAATAATATTTCAAATTCGAACCTTCGATGCATAACAACCAAAGATCCTCTTACTAATGAAAACGATAATTGATACGTAACATCCAAATATCGTTCTGTAAACTTTATCTGTGACGTAACAGAATGCATCCAATCGCTTTATTGTTTTAGGAATTAATCTTATCATTTCTCATTTAAAAAATACTTCTTTTTTTTAATTCTGCTTATAGGCAGACGAATCTTTAAATACATAATATGATAATGTATCATTTTATCGCGGAGATTCTCAATCTTCGCGGATTTTTATGTCAAAATATATGTGTATATATACACATATGTGTGCGTGTGGTAACATGTGTAATGAAGAATGTTACTAGGTATGCCAAATCGCTTGAAATTTTTTCTCAGTAAAGCCTGTATGTATACAAATACACTAGTTTTTGTTGTAGTCAAAAATACCTAGTAGTTTTGATTTTATAGGCATTCAAAGTTTCGAAAAAAATCGTGTCCCGCTAACAGCCGCTTGAGTACCTGTGACGTCATATCACAACGCGTCGCGCGGGCAGCGTACCGCTTAGTATCAAGTCGCCAGCACTTATAGTTGTTGAAATAGCTTGCGCAGTATTTTGTCGTGTTTTCGTTCGCGTATTACGTTAATAGTCTAATAATAGTAAATATTATTCGATTATTTATATTAATAAAAGAAAAAGGGCAATCGGATAATCTACCTAAAATAGATGGATTAATGGTTGCTCATTATTTATCAACAAATAGTGATTTTGTTGCCACCGAAATGCGAGGGATAAAAATGCAAAGGTAAGTAAACTTTCCAGAATTAATGAATTTATTTAAAAATGCACGAGTATTTATACAAGCATAGGAGTGGGCATAGACAGAGCTACCTTATTTCAATGCACACTTGTTTCAAACGAATGCACAAGTTTTTATACAAAAAACAGACGTTGCAATAAATAATTATTTTCGGAGAAATAAGTTACAAACGACCGCGTGCTACTTCAAATTCCAATAACAAAATCTGAAAGCTTTTCATTGTTTCAAAGGGGTCGTGTAATAGGTGTGGCATGCGGTTCAAATAAGTTAAGTTTATTATTAGTTACTTACATACTTGACATAAGTTTTGGTTTCTGTTGATAATGCGACGACGTATTGCTACAAACTCAAATAGTAGAAGTACCTACCTATCATTAAATTTAAAATACGTAAGGTCATTTTATTTTATTTTACTCAATTTTTATTGCAAATATAGATGTTTGGACAGTTGTACTAAACCTTTTTTATTTATTTGTATTTTTTTACTAATAAAATACGTAAGACCATTTATTTTTATTGAAAACTTATTTCAGATCGGCAAGAGACAGCTATGGCGATGATGCTATTGGTTATGTTCAAGTAAAAAGAGTAGGTGATGTATGTACGGTTAAATGTAGAATCACGCCAGAACACCGCGTACGTACCACACCTTATCATTGCAGCTTAGAATGTAATGAAAAGGATGGAGAAGTTTTAAATGTAACCTGCGAAGATTGTGCCGCCAGCAGAGGTGGCTGTAAGCATACTATAGCATTTTTAATGTGGCTACATCGTCGAAGCGAGGAGCCTTCAACGACTGCTACCAAGTGTTATTGGAAAAAATCTAAGCTCTCAGGTATTGGTACCACACTGAAAATGATTAAAGCTAAAGATTTCGGTACAAGTGGTATAACACTTCATTCAGTCGGCCAGAATGGAAATATTTTTTTTGACCAAGTAGCATTAAAACTTAGAGAGCTTCAAATACAATGTTCTCTTTCACATTTTATATGTGAAAAAAAAGAAGTTGAAAAGATGTCCATTCATTATTTAATTAATCGTTTCAAAAAATCCTGTGTTGATTTTCACTTTGAAAGTTTTATAACATTTTGTAAAAACGAAATGACGGAATCAAGATGTCATCAAGTAAAAGAGGGTACAACAGCTCAATCAGATTCAAATTTGTGGTTTGAGATGCGCTACGGACGTATAACAGCTTCAAAAATGTACGAAGCTGCTCAGTGCACAACAAAAGATGGCTCTTTAGTTGAGGAAATATTTGGTGCTGTAACTTTTAATCAAACGAATGCTATCAAAAGAGGAAAAAAATTAGAAAAGGATGTCATAAAAGAAGTCTCGAAGTTACATAGTATTAAGATAGTGGATACTGGTCTTTTTTTAAAGAATGAGTGGCCTATGATTGGTGCCTCGCCTGACGGACTTACTGATGACTGCGTTCTTGAAGTAAAGTGTCCAACCAAGGCAAACACTTTTACTACGTATTGTAGTAAAGGTAAACTAGGCAAAAAATATTATGCTCAGATACAAACACAAATGCAAATGACCGGAAAAAGGAAAGCCCTATTTTGTATTGCACATGTTGACTTTGAAAGCTCAAGGAAGGTTGATGTGCATGAAGTAGTTTATAATAAAAAATATTGTGATGATATGTTTGAAAAATGTATTAAGTTTTGGAAGGAAAATATTTTTGATAAATTAATAAAATAACATTATCCTAATGTAAGATAGTTTTATTAAAACTCTATAAATAACACAAACATTAATGGAAAATGGAATGTACGTTACCTCAATATTTTATATTTTTAATACAATAAAATAAACTTAAATGTATTTTGCTTAAAACACTAGGAAGCTACTCTAAATTAAACAGACTGCTTTGAAGATTAACTATTCCCCATGCAGAAATCACTACTGAATCTAGCAGGTCAACTTGCTTTAGATCTACACAAGCGTGTTGTACAATGACGTCACACCGTCACCCGCAGCCCGCGTCGTGCGGTTGCAGCTTGTTTTACTTATAAATCGGAAACTAATTGACGTATCGAATTAATTCTTTCGCTATTATTTTTTATTTTTGACAGAAAATATGGAGTGCCAATAATCAAAATTAGTTAACATTCTTCATTGCATATTATTATGTACCATCGCGTAAACGTATGTGTTACTTAGGTTTTACTGGTCATCGGGGCCATTCATTGATTACGTAAGACTTTTCGCTTGTTTTTGACGCCCTCCCTATTATAAGAAAAATAAGAATAGGCCAAAGCCCCCTCCCCCCCCCCCCCCTTTAACATTTATTACGTAAGAATCTAAAGGAAAAAAATAATACACGTTTTGTTTTATGTTTATGTTTCAAAGAATATTTTTTTTGAATTTTTTATTCATAAAGGCACTAATAATCTTTATTTTGATTGATTTAATAGAAATATCATTTTATACTTACCTATACGCATCCAAACGATCCTCGACAATCGAACTTTTTTCAAGTAATTTTGTGCATTTTTTTGATCTTACGTAAGAACTATCGAGATTTCTTTCCACCTTCTTGTAAGAAAACATAAGACATGATCGACCCCCCTCTCCCCCTAAATCGTTTTACGTAATAAATGAGTTTGAGTTTGAATGGCCCAATCTCTTTCATTGCAAAATTTTAATCCAAAAATAATTGACATCTGTACTAATACTATAAATACGAAATTAAATCTGCCTGTTACGCGTCCACGGCCAAACCACTTAACCTAACTTGATGAAATTTGGTAATAAGCAAGCATGATCCCCAAGGTAGGACATAGGCAATTTTTTGTATATAATACCTACTAGGACTAGTACATTATAAATAGGTAAAATCGAGAATACATTCTTCGGTCAATTATTTTCATAAATCACCGAAAAAATGACTACGTACCTTATCACTTTGGACCTTTAAATCCTGCTGATTTAAAGGTCCAAAGGCCCTGGGACCAAAGACGACTGTAGCGCAAGCACAGAGGCCCTAATTATTATTTTACACATTAATTTGAACATTTTCGTTTCTGTCAGTAAGATATGTCAATAATATCGTTACCCTTTGTATCAATAACTTTTAAAACAGTAAGTAGTAATATTATTATAATTTGACTATGTATTAGATATCTAAACATATATTACATTAAAATCGTTAACTCATCGAAATCTCTATTGTCCCAAGGCAAGTTGCCTTAGTTGTGATACTCTAAATCCGGCCTTTCCTAATCATCGTTTTATATGTATTAAATTAATTATACACATATTAGACCGTTACTAGACAAATATGTAATTAATTTATTAATAAGTAATTTTATCATAAAAAAATCAAAGGGTGCATTGAAATCAAATTGAAAATGATACATATATTGATAATGATAAGTTTTATCTAAAAATAAAAAAATATATAGCCTTAACCTTATTTGTGAATCTAGTAATCAAATTATATGAATAGACGACAAATTGAAGAGACCAAAAGGCGTCGTTATGTGTAATAGACAGCTTCATAATAACTGACACTACGCTCAGCGCTCTAGAAATTACTCATTTGATGAAGAGAAATTTCTATGAAATAATATAAACCTATTTATCCATTTAAGCCGTATCTACTTGACTAATTAAGTCATTGTTACGAATTCTACTTCAGAGAGCAAAGCTAATTTTCTATATTATTATGTAATAAGCATAATCATCAGCGATAAACTATACTAATATTAAAGCTAAAATTTTGTTATTTGAACGCCATAATATCAGGATCTACTAGTCTGATTTTAAAAAGATATTTTTTGTTTCAAATGGCCATAGACTGCATTCATTACATCACGCTGCGACCCACAGCTAGTTATATTATATTTAAAAAAAAACAGTAAGATCACATCTTCGACTATTTTAGCAGTGAATTGTCATTTGCGCTTAAAAAAAAGTGGCTACTTTAGGTCTTGGTCATGCCTAAATCAAAAATATACTTTATATATATTTTTGTTTATTCCAATAGCTAACTTATAAATCTGTGGTGTACAATAAAAAGTATAAAGTAAAGTAAAGTAAGGCAAGCCCCGAGTCCTGGCCTCAAATCCTGAATGAGCCAATAAAGACGTTATTGCATTTATCTGTTAAAAAACTCAATAACAGCGGAGTCTGGATGTTACGAGTGCTTACAATCCCGTATCTCCCTTTTTTTTTATTCTAAAAAAGGGCTTTTTCGCATAAGCGAACATGCCGCTCTGGTTGAGTATTCTTAGGAGGATACAAAATATCATATTTTAAACTTAAAACTATCGTAATTAATCACAGGTCTATGACTAAATTTGGATAACATTTTTGCGAGATCTGACGATGGATCTGCCAGAGTGACATTGCATTGTCCAACAGACTTTATATCTAAATTAAGTGTAGTTCTAACTGATTCGTTCTGAGCAGAAAAATGCTTATAAGCTGGTCCTGTACTTGAACTTCAAATCGTGTCGGATTGCTAACCCAGCTAATTATAAGAGTGAGGAAGCCTGTTCAGCCCTGGCCGATATCGGTCAGAAGGATATCTGGTCTGTCTTAAATTTACTCTGCTTAATGTATGTAACATGTAACGAATAACACGTATTTTTAAAACACTACAAGCGCTTAAATCAGGAAATCATTTTTAAAAGAACAAAATCATAAATAAAATAAGCCATCTAACACGAGCCAATGCAGCGATTAAGCCGTTGCATTTATTACTCTCCACACTGGTGACGATTAAGTCAAACAAATGATAACATAATATAAACATACAATTAACGACCGAGCGACATAGCAAATAGAAACCAAAATCGCCTGCCCTTATATAAATGTAATCACTCAAGGTTTACAATTGTAGGTATTTCATAAAATAATCTAATGTCTATACATATATTGAAGTGTTTGGAGTTATATGCATTAATTATGTTCTAATTAATGAATGGATTTAAGATAAAAAACTAATTAGGTAGTGATATTATATTTAATATACGTTGTAACAAATTGTTGATCGATGTTTACGTTACGCTGCGTTCGATTTAATCATGTAAAATCAGAGCGAACTTAAATAAAGTGTCATGATTTTAAAATATAATATGTATCTCATAGCATTTTCTACAATATAGATGTTACGGCTAAAGGAATATAGCTTTTATTTGACTAAAAACTAAAACTTTATTTATAGCGTTACAGAATAACTATACATTTTCCGCGAACTAACTGTGTTGAATATTAAAGGACGTTCATTTAAATCACACAATTTACACTGTGTTGGCAACACAATTTCGTGAAATATTTATCTATACTAATGTTATAAATAGTTAAAATTTGTTTGTTTGTATGTAGAGGGCAATCTCCGGCACTAATGATCCAATTGCATATATTGTGCTATAAGTTATTTCATTCATTTTCTTTAATAAGAAATTGTACCCGTGCGAAGCCGGGGCGGGTTGCTAGTCGTTGTATATGTTCGTAACTTTCTGAAGAATAATAAAAGTAGCTAACACAATGCTACCGACGATTCCACGGGAAACTCAATGTTTCAAAGAAATATAATATATTCGCATCTTGTAAGTTTTTTTTTAAAATTCTATTTTAATTTGTAATGTGTGAATATTTTGGCTCATACTCAAGCTCTGTACCATCTACCTATCAATCAGCTGATGGCGCCAAATCTTATTATTTTATCTGTAATTTATGATAATTAGATTCATTCTTTAGTATTATCCAATCAGCCAAATTTAAGGGAAAATTATTTTAATATTAAAATGCAAATATTATCTCATTAATAAAATTAATTATACCAACTGATACCTGTGGCCATTCGAAACCAATTTTGAAAATAGTCCTTCGAATGATTTAATTTATTTATCTTCTATCTAAAAAATATGTACGAAATTTTTCAGACATTATGTAGTCAGATTAATTGCAAAGTGGCTGTCAAGTGAATTAATTGTTTCAACGTTAAACGAGCACAAATCCGACAGCAGGTAAAAATTCCACTTCCCGGTAATAAACGGTAAACTATTCTTAGAACCTGCATAAATCACAGCGAGGTTTCGTTCCGTGGTAGAGCGCATAATATAAACATAATAAAAGAAAACGTACGGATACATTTATAATTTTACCCAATACATTTCCTTCGAAACGCATACAACAGACATTAAAATTATCCTAACAACGCCATCTAAACATAAACTTAAAACAAATAATGTATAACGGAGTTACGTACCTCGAAACGGCGTAATCAAAGGACACCAGGAACAGCTGATCACAACACAAACACGTGCGATTGGTGGCACCATTCGACCAAGTCTGAAATGTACTGTGCCCTATAACATTACGAGGCGAGACTTAGCGCGTCGCGCCTCTCACCAACGCACCGCATTTTTGCCAACAATTTTCTTCGAAACGCACAAAATGTCTGCACAGCTAGCTATCCTCACGATGAATGCGGTTATCACAGGCGATAATACTATTTGCATGTATAAATACTCTTAATTGGTGTACACTTAAAATCCTTCAGTGGAAATTTACATTTAGGGATCAAACGGAGAGTATTTAATTATTTGCATTTTTTTTTCTTTTCTATTATAACGTGTATCTACGGTAATTGGGCACAAAATACTCTGCCAATGTCACGTATGATAGATTTATTTTTGCAAACACTATTTGTCCGCTCTTAAAAGTTTTTATTCTCTTTGACTTGCTTAAAAATTCACAGCAAAGAGTTTGAATACAATGCACAATGCAATCATCGTGGATTATTATCGCTTTTTTATTATTATTATTATGGCCGGTATTTTTATTACGAACACAGTATACGTATTGATATAAATAATATACAAAACACTTAATATTAAACTGAGAACACGTCTGTCTATATCTTCATGATAAAACAAATGCAATTTTTTCACAAAACGTAGAATAAAGTGTGAGATAATATTTAAACTTTGTAATGTTGAGGTCGATAATTCATCAAAACTACAATAAAATTGATATAAGAGTCGGTATAGGTTATCTGAACAGCCATAACATTGTGTTAACACCCGAGGCGCCGGAGATATACGTTTAACACGATATAGAGTCTTAAAACTTGAAATTTGAGATAATTTTAGTTCCTTAACAGTAAATTAACATTATTTTAAACATTTTATTACAATTAAATATTCTTTATCAATATCTACAAGCTAATAGTAACTGGTGAATAATGTCAGAGTAAATGTACATAAGTTAGGATCATTAGATTTTGTGCAAATGAAAAAAAAATTTTTTTTTTAAACATCATGTAGGCAGGTGAACGGTAATCAATGTCCAAAAACTTTGACACTGTAAGAAATACAAACCATTCTTACATCAAACTAAGATGTTACGTCTCTCGTGCCTGGCTCACACCCTTCATATTTATAAATATAATAAAATTGGAGTGTCTGTTTGTAATATTAAAATTTACTAAATGCATATGTATGTACACACAGTTTATATAACTAAATGATTTTTTTTACAATTGTTGTCTATCTGTCTGTCTGATTGTCTGTTTGGACTTTCACTGGCAGATAGCTGATGTAATAAGGAGTAACTTAGACTACCTTTACTTTAGAATTATATGTAAAATAATAATAAAGTCAAGTTTTTTTATTTAATTCAAACGCGCGACTTTCGAAGCTGCGGGCACAGCTAGTCACAACATAAAAATACTCAGTATTGCTATTTGATGGTAGAATATGTGATCACCCATCACATTTACGTACGGCTTATTTTAGGTGCATAAAGTTTTTGACGCAAAAGTGACTATAATATAGACTTTAAATTATCTTCTGATGGATACGTATTCTTTTTTTTTTCATAAGGCCTATTTCTTCATTGCTTGTACTAAAGTTAAAACAAATGTAACTCAATGACGTACCGTTTGTCCGTTTTTGTCATTTTTAAGCCTGTATGCGTGTGATTGCGTAAGTGTGCCTCACTTCTTAATAAAATCATTGTATAAAAACTCTGACATGACTCGCTTGTGTTATTAATCTCTTTATTATAAGCAAAAGATATTATAAAATAAACAAAGTCGAGGAATATTAAATTAATAATATACGTACTTCGAACCTTTTAGATATTGAAATAGAAATAACAATAATTTTATAGATGATATTATAGGACTATAATATTACTTTAGGGCTATATGACCACCCACTCATCAGATATTCTGCCGCCAAGCAGCAATACTTGGTATTAGTGGTAAAGGGTGATTGAGCCAGTGTAATTGCGAGAGACATAAAATCTTAGTTAAGTTTAAATAAAGGACTTTTTAGTTAGAACAATAATATTTTGCATATAATGTTTTACAAGAACAGCAAACGTTTCTAAAACGCTCGTGTTTATCTTCATGACATGTAACTATATCTCAATAAATATACATACAACATCAAAACAAACAATAATCTTACAAACTTACGAATTACAAGCACTTATAACGTAAAAGTGTTACATCAAACGTATTAGAAGGTTTTTTTAATGTATAAAATGATATTTTGTAACTGGTAAAGTCCTAAATTAATTGAGCAGAAAAACTGATCAAGTTCATAGTCACGGCGGCTTTGTATCAGACTTACCAGTGCTAGAATAGCTTGTAAATGTCCCACTGATGGGCTAACGCCTCTTCTTATGCCAGCACGCTCCTGACTGCTCCAATACGGATTGTTGGATACAAATGTAGCATGTCTGGATCCGTTTAATTATGAACATAAATTAAACATATAAAATTTGTCATCCATGGTAATCACCTAAACAATCTTAAACCTGCAGTCTTAAGACTAACATTAATGAGTAATGATAGATTGAAATATAAAACAAAGAAAGATTATAGTGTCAGAACATTATCATGAAACAACAAAAGCGAATACAAAATACAAAGCGAATGATGACGTCCCGTACCGTGTGTCGTTTTTAAAAATTGAATCGACGCGATATCATTGGTCGAGATATTGAATAATATGATATTTATTATGATTTCGCGACAAAATGGCGATTTTAATGTCGGCGAAGTTATCTTAACTTTAGAAGTAAAGTAAAAGTGGATATAATTATTTAAACAGAATAGTAATGTATTATTGATAAATACAGGGTTATTGGTAATTCGACGTATTCCCGTTAGGAGGTAATAGGGTTGACTATTTGCGATAATTTTAACCCCCATATGCATGATGCAAAAGTGAACCATTTTTGAGTTATCACGTTTTTTAGTTTTTTTTTTCAAAATAGGTCAAAATTGCAACTTCAAAAATTTATTTAAAGAAATGTATCGATTAAAATCTATTTTTTTCCTCTGATTTATAAAAACTATTAAACACTGGATATTTTTCAATATTTAAACAATAATTATCGGTCTAAATTTAAAAATGCGAGACGGAAAACGATATTATTTTAATATTTTCTAAGTTATGACCTAACTACCGAACTAGTCAAATAATATAGTATAATAATAAGTATCTTCACAAAATTTAGCATAGCGATATACGAATAGGCGGGATAGGGATTCACGAAAATCAACCAGACATGGATGACGTCACGAGGAACATCAAATATATTAATATTAGTGAAATGATAGCCTAGACCCAAATTCAATTACCCTAATTGTAAGTCTACCGTCTACAGATATTAGGTCGAGCCTTTGAGCGGAAACCGTAACAAAACTGGGTTAGATAATTATAAGTGTCGCAGGGTTATTGTGAATACCGTGATATTATAATCTCATATGACATCACATGTACGGATTTTCGCCGAATTTTCGCGATAGCATTTAAATCAGTTTAAATAATGTAGCCGTCACGAGACGCCTGGTCTGTTTATATTTAAAAATAGCTGAAGCCGCTTCATAAGGTTACATAACGCGCTAACTTTTTAACACATAAACCTTCATCCCAGGTGAATCAGAGTAAAAGAAGAGGGCTATTCGCGCAATCTATAACCTAGGAGCCAAGGAATCATTAAGGTATAAATTTAAAGAAATTAAGATATCGACTGTTGCTTCTCAATATATATTCTGTAATGTTTTGTATGTACGGAAAAATATTAATGTTTTTATGAGAAAATGTGATTCTCATAACGTTGGTACAAGGAACAAACACAATCTTGTTACTCTTGTTACTCGACTGCATAGAGTCAGTAACTCTTTTGTGGGGCAATGTATACGCTTCTACAACAGGATCCCAGAAAGCGTTCATGCTTCTGTTCGGAAGCGGAAATGCTTCTGTTGCGAAATTTAAAAAAAATGTTAAGGAACGTGTGCGAAAGGTTACTATACGATTAGTGAGTTTATGTTTGATAGCACACCTTGGGAATGAAACGATCGCCTCCTGGCTGTTTCTATTCATATACAATTATGTATATAATTAATTTGACGTAAAAAAAAAAGACCCGCTGAGTTTCATTCGCCGGTTCTTCTCAGGTCAGGGTGTTTCCTTTTCATCAATAAGAAAGTGTAATACTTCTATATTGAATAAAGGAATTTGAGTTTAAGTTTTGAAATTGAAAAAGTGACCTGTGCCCTTCTTAGGTTTTAAAGTGGTCAAAATCGGTTCTGTTGCTTCTTGATTGCGTAACAGGCGGACTATATAATTATTAGCATGAATTTTTAACCATTATCGACTTAAGTATGCTTCTTGAGAATTCATTAATATTATTTTTAAGTTTTTGTTTAATTTAAATTTAATGTAAATATAGATATCAACATTTATCGAACTTGTAATCTTCTATAACACCTAACTTATGCAGGTTTCTTTTAAGCTTTGATGAATATTGTGTCATATTTTTTTGTATTATATGATAATAGTTTACTGAATCCTGTCAAGAGCTTAATCGATACGCGAGCAATACTAGAGATTATTTTATTTATGCAGTACAAATATACATCATATATTGTATTGTTAAGAGCCGAGATGGCCCAGTGGTTAGAATGCGTGCATCTTAATCGATGATTTCGGGTTCAAACCCAGGCAGGCACCACTGAATTTTCATGTGCTTAATTTGTGTTTATAATTCATCTCGTGCTCGGCGGTGAAGGAAAACATCGTGAGGAAACCTGCATGTGTCCAATTTCAACAAAATTCTGCCACATGTGTATTCTGCCAACCCGCATTGGAGCAGCGTGGTGGAATATGCCCAAAACCTTCTCCACAAAGGGAGAGGAGGCCTTTAGCCCAGCAGTGGGAAAATTTACAGGCTGCTAATGCTAATTGTATACATAATGTATACAGGTATTTTTTTCAAGAGGTTACAATCAAATCAAAACTAAATGTATAAGTATGAATGATAGATTCTACCTTGTTGTAAATTATATGTTCCTAGACGGGATTCAGAAATTATGAAGACATTCTTATTTAAAGACTTCGATCAACAATATTGTTGAACGAAGTTTAAAGAACATAAGGATGAAATTCTTAGGATAAATAATACACTATATTCTGAAGGTAATTTTAATTTTAACAAATACATACAGTTCATTCAAATATGAGAATATGTACCTACTTGGTATTTCTGTGTCATTGCGTGAAAAACATTCGACTGAAATTTGAGAATTATTATTAAGGAAAATTATTAAAACTTCCATAAAAATAATTGCCCTAATTATTAAGATTAATGTTCGTTTATAAGTACATATATATCTGTGCTATGTAGGTTATACAATCAAAAAATAAATATATCCCTTTGAGCTCCTGGGGGTTCAAGGTCGAGTGGGAGGAACATGCCCACGTAGTCGATACTCAATAAGATAGACTGACCTAGTACTAGTTGCTCATACAGAGTATGCCATTGCAGAGTATTCTCGCAAGGTCAACAATAAAAGTTTCTGGACGAAGATCGTTCTGGACGAAGAACAGTCAGATCAAAAGACTAAAGACTCGTAATGACGACCATACTGACAAGTATGAACGACATCGAATTCATATAATATCATAAAATGTTCGCTTAATTGTACTGCTTAAATACTGTTAGGTAATTTAATATTTAAAACTTATCGTTTTTATATTTGAATATTTCCAAAAAGTCGTATGTATTATTATAAATACAAATAAACGACATTGACATTAAATTGACATAATATCATTCGTATATAGATCATGTTAATTTTTGAAGTAAAATAAAGTTAGAGAATAGTAATGTTGTATTGATAAATATATATAATGCAAGTACTGTTTGTAGTGCATGTAGTTATTACCAAATTGAATTAGGTAATACTCATCTCTCATTTTTCGATTTTAATATAAGTGGTGTAGATCAGTAGTAGGCGATTGGAGTATAATGGTGTGAGTACTTTGGAGCGGATGATAAACGTTGATATTTTTTACGTTTTTGGAATATAATATTTAAAAAAAATAGTGAGATTCGATTTTTAAAGTGCGACTTAATATTTACATACGATATTTGTACTAAAGTATTGTTATGTTATAACCATAGATTTATAGTTACTTAAAATGCGAATGAAATATTTATATTTTATATTCGTCGACGTACAAAATAAATACTTGTAATAGTTTATTGTGATAAGCAGTATTTAATATGAAGAATATTTACAAAATATTATTTAAGATATACGTATTTATAATTATACAAATAAAAGATTTTAATCTATTTCGTTACATCAATGATTCAAATGTCTTGCTTCTAATTGATAAAAAAAAAACATTCTTATACAGCGTGTTATTTTTACTTTGACAATAAAGCAAGACTTAGATACTTTTTATATAACAACAATAAATATTTATTGTTGTTAGGAAGCTGATACTTGAAAAATGTAACATTATTTTACTTATAGCTATTTATTTGAATTATAAAAAAAAAAGATTAAATGACATTAAAAAATCTTAGCCATGACAGAACACATGCTGTTGTAATCATTAGTATTCTTTACACACTTAGTTGAATGACATGAGATCATTTATGAATACGCACGCATTATTATTTAATTGTCTAAATTGGTTATTTATTATAAATTAGATAACGAATAATTACATTTATTTACCGTATGTGGTCAAAATACGAACAATTTTATTGTGACCATCGGTAACAACATGCTGTATTCCCGCATGAATAACTCCTATAAGTTTAACTTTGATAAGAACTTTCTAAAATCGATATTATTTACCGAAATCTATATAAAAAGAAATTTAAAAAGTTCTGAAATTCATTAAACGTATAAAAATATGCAGAGAAGAGAGGGAGAGATAATTTTCATGAATTATTGACACATAAAACCTGCTTACATTTTCCTAAGATTTTAAATACTTTGGGAGTTTAGTTCAGGACGCAAGATTTGCATGATTGCAAACACTTACAGTTAAATTAATCTGCTGATAACGTGGTTTGGGAACTTATGTTACCTCGCTGTTACATTGAGAATTATTGGATATTTAGCATATTTAATCATGGATTACTTCAAGGATTGGAACAAACTACCCTCAGTAAAGGTCCGTTCACTGGGCTATTAGTTATCTTTGAAAAAAATGTTCTTCAAAATGACAATATCAAATTATGCTTTCTCTGTATAAGTCCTTACCAGAACCTTTCAAATGAATTCCTTGAGAACTTTCGAATTGAAATTATTTCCAGAACCTGCCAAAATTTCAGCACGTAAGTTAGATTTTCAAATATAATTATATAGTAAATAGTTTCATAATATTAGGAAAATGGTTAAAAACTTTGAATAAATTGTGTTAGTAAAAATTGTCGTAGTAAAGTGGTCCTTTCTAGAAGTAAAATATCTACAAAGGTATTTATCAAATTTGAACACCATTTACAAATTATCTAAAATACTACAAAGTTCTGCAGTACGAATACAAAAATTATAATTGTCTAAAAATTGAAAACACATACAATTTAGTTTAACATAGAGTTAAATTGAGTTATTTTAACTTTACACTTTTTCAATAAAAACTTTTTGCAATTCAATAAAAAAAAAAACATAATCACGACAATGCAATCTAACGTACGTTCGTTAAATTGCAAAGCTCATTATATATTTACAGTCTGTCTGCATTGCTGTAATTGTAAGCAATTAACTAATCTGCTTGGAAATACTTTAGGAATTCATTGACCTCAACAGTCAGCAGCAGCTATCCTTATACTTATCTATATCACTTCGCATCTCACTCTTTAAATGTTTCAACCGCCTGACGGTGATACACAATTTTGATCCGTGTATCCTTTAAACTTTATACATATTAAAATCAATATCGCTTATCACTCCCTAACATTTCACGATCTTATTCCGCTGTGAATCTCAAATATATGAAACATAGATTGATTATTTGGAGAATTTTTTTTTTTTTTTATATATTGTTATGCCTAAGATTACATGTAGGTATACTTAATAAAATCGATTAGGCATATTTTAATTACTAGTGACTATTGACATCGATATCTATGAATTCATAAACATTAGTGTCAAATATCATTAATTCTGATTAGAATGCAATAATTTCTATTTTATATTCTAGAAAGAGAAAATAAAAAGTGTTGCCATATTTACTTTTAGCTAAATTTTTAGTGATAAAAGGAGTAAAAAATTAGGTGTAAAAAAATGACTGTAGAAATAAATCCCAATAATTAGTTAATCTTATTTGGCTACAGAAGAATATGTTCCTTGTACAATGCCTTCTAATACTTGCATATATTTTGCTATCACTTCGTTTTAAGCCATGCTAGATTCGCATTCTTCAGCAAGTAAGCGCTTCTGCTGGTAAACTCTGACGGGATGTATGAAGGAAATTAGTACTCCAGCTACGATGATCCATCCTCCAGCCAAGTAGAACGACAGCTCCCAGGACAATGTTAAGTCGTAAATTAGACCTAAAAAGGTGTAAAATATAATTATTTATTACATGGGATATATATATATATATATAAATATCGTGTGATTTCCAGGGTACGCCCACTTTAACTTAGCAAATAGTTGCATGATATAACAACTAAAATTTTCCTTTTTTTGCGGTAAATAGGATCCATTAATAACACCAGCACTTAGCCCATTGACAATCTGCAATTTGACTGGAAATTTATCCACCGACAAATTCATTTCCAAGGAGGGTTAGAGTGGTGAGTTAGGTGAGATAGGTGGCCGATATCTAGTAAATACTCTATATATACTTCGATGGAACTCTAGAAAATACTTTTCTTGCTATTTATAAAGCACACCATGCTGACCTTGAAATAAATGAAAGAAGGGCAGCCGAATGATGTCTTATCTCCCCTAATATTTTAAACAACGCATATAAGCCATTGTAATCATACATCATTTTATGATATTAAACAATAACAATGAGCATAATTATGCTCACCTGACAAGGGTGGTCCAATCAAATGTCCTATTCCTTGAGCCAACAAAACCAATCCATAGGCCGATGTAAAGTCATCCAATGACACTAATTTCACCAATAGACTTGGCGTAAATGTAAAGGATGCTGCGAATAGCAATCCAAACGCTGCAGAAATAGAGGCTAAAATCCAATAATTAGAGGCAGCTGGAGGTATTGCAGCAACAGATGCTCCGCATAAAATGAGACAGACAGCGTAAAGATTTCCAATGGAAACATTTGGGAAATCGCCAATCCAACCGAGAGTCACCTGAAATAACAATATTTATTTAATTTATTATATACATTTTAAGGTTGAAGAGTCAATAATTTTATTCAGTATAGATCAAGTAAGGATCTACAAATGGTTCGAAAAGAAATATGTCGAACTGAGTAAGAACTATTGAAATGCAGAGATTTTTATTTAATATTTAAAAAGCCTTAAAGCGATTGATTCATTTCCTTAAAGTCCATATTAATTTCTAGAAAGTGTATGTCCATTAGTTTTATTATATTTTTCATTTATTAATATAATTATATAATTTTAATAAACTGTTATTGAGAGTCGACCGTTAAAGCGTAAACATTGTCCCACAAAAGATTTACGAGGCCATTATGATTCAAGTATTTTTTATTTGATACTGTTTGTATCTAAACACGAAAATAACTGAAACCTTGTTAAAACTAGAGCTTAAAATAAATTTACACGCGAAAATCACAAGAATTTGGCACAAATACGACTTTCACAAGTTCATTTTCAATGCTAAATAATGTGGTTAAATTTAAACTTGTCGTTTTGGAATTAATGAGTTCTAATTTTAAAATCGTTGCCGTTTTTCTTTTTTTTTTCGAAATATTCTCGTTTTATTACCTCCACTCGTGTCAGAGGGCTGATTCTTCGTCGCAGAATATAATTTACGATTCTAGAAAGAATTGGGAGCAATAATTTTTTTTATATTATATTTTTCGGTTGGAATAATGACTGACTAATTATAATTACAGGTAAAAGATAAGATCGCATTATTAGTGCAAGCATCTATAAACGAAGGACACTTAACATCCGGTAGTTATAAAGCAACGTAACTTTTGACAAGCAGGTGAGACTACTCGTCTGCTTGTCAAAAGAATTAAAAAAAAAAAAGTTTATCACCATTATCGCATAAGATTTGTACAGTATATCTTATACTGTTGTACACTCCTTATGTTGTTGTTATAGTTGTAAGATATTGATACTAATTATTATTAGTTTAAAGTATTATTATAAATGCGTATATAACTGTGTGTGTCTGTCTGTCTGTAAGTTGATGAAATTAAATATGAAAAAAGCTTAAAGTCCAAGGAAGGATATACATTTTATTTAGTTAAATATTATAAAATCTATTTTTAAGAAATATATTAAAAAAAGATACGTACCATTCCAATTGTATTAGTGATTCCAATTAAACTCAACATGACAGCGCCGTCATCTTCTGAATATCCCTTTTGTATCATGTGCTCAGCGAGGTAGAAATAAGGCACGATAAACCATACGAAGATGATGATCGTACCGAAGCAAAGAAGATTGAATGTTATCTTTTTGAAGAGCGTTACGTTGAACATATCAGCGAGGCAGCTGACGCAGTCTGCAGTCCAATGCTGTTGACAAATTGAAATATTAGGTCCTTTACCTTTATTATTTTGTTAATGTGTCATAAGTTAATGGTGTCTTTTTCTTATGAATGTCAATCTATGTTGAAAGAAATGGATGCAACTGTTAATTAAAAATAAGGTTGTCAGGTCGCGGACCGGACAGACCAACCAGTGCCCGGACATTTTGTTAAAAAGACTGTACAAAATCTTTATTGAAGATTTTGTGTCTCAATATTAGTAGGTATGATAAAAAAATTGTATGTAAATTCAAGTTTTTCTGATTATTACCATAAAACTTGTTAAATTCTCATGAAAAAATAAATAAAATTGAATGTATCTCGTTTGCAAAATAAATAAAATGTAAAAACCCTAACAAAAGCCGTTTATTTTGGCCGGACACGCAATCAAGTAGCCCATATAGGTATGTCTGGCTTTATCCGAACGCCTTGCAACCCTAACTAAACCAATCAACGATGTTTATAAGAACAACAAATATATTTTCAAAAGTACTGCAAGTAGTTAGTTACAAATGAGTGAATGAGGAACTTTAATGAAATTAAAATACATAGCTTTAGGAATATTTTTGAATTAATGTGTAATGCGTTCCATATAAGTACGTTATATACATTCTATTGATTTTTCCTTTAATTAAGCGTTGATTAAATAATAATTAATTTCAAGAATCCAACATAATAATTATTGGATTTTTTTTAAGGAAAATGTAGGTATGACTTGTACTTTTTTTCTTTTTTTAAATTTCGTCAATACAAAAAAAAAGGTTAACAAACGAAGGAGAAAAAGGCATTGAACTGTTTACCTACTATATGTTGCTAAGTTATATATTTAATATACTTAGTGGCCATTATTCAAACGCTTCTGGGTAGGTGTCACCCACTCATCAGCTATTCTACAGCTAAATAGTATTGTTGTGGTCCGGTTTGAAGAGTGAGCTAACAGGCACAAGGGACTTTTTTAGCTACCAAGGGTTATGGTTAATATATCTTACAGCCTCAATGTCTATGGGCCATGTAGATTTGCCCTTCTATTTCATAAGAAAAAGTGTTGAATACATTACCTCTTCTTGTTCATTTACTGTTATCATCGAGTTCTTGAAGATATCCGGACAAGAGGAAGCCTTTAATTTATACCTCTTTATATTAAGCATAGCATTTCTATGACTTATGGAGTTCAAGGGCATTTTGAGATCATTTAAGTAGTGGTGATTTATCGATAGTTGCTTTTTAAACCAATCGCGTTTGCTCTCCTTGCTATCCTGTTTTAATAATGGCTTATTTTCTTTCGTATCTGCTGTCGATTTTTTTACTTCGACAAGAATTGGTTGGTTGGGCTGATGGTTTTCTATTATTTTGTCATTGCGATGTTCTATTTTTTCTGATCGTGTTCTTTGTAATGCCTCTGAAGTAAACGTATCTACTTGTGAATTGTTGTCTTCGATCATATCTTTCTTTTCCAAGGAATTGCTTTCAAAAGATGCACGTTTAACTTCTGTATTGCTGATTTTTGTGTCATTTTTCAGGTTGAAATCTGGCTTCTGCAAAAATATTTTATATTTTTATAATAAATAAATCTATTTTTAAAACAGCTTTCATTTATTAATGTCAGCTATTGTATGATACTGGAGACGAATTTATATTGGTACGTTTCATACCAACTAATGTGTTACTCTGTTCATACGACCAGAAGAATAATATATACCATTAAACTAGATCTAAGTACTTAAATTAATCCAAAAGGCAAAAATATTTATAAACAAAGGTCTTTGATGGAAACTCAAATACATGGAGTAAGTTTTCATGTGCTTAATTTGAGTTTAAAAATCTCGCGAAATTTTAGCACATAAGAGGAATTAATAAGAGCTCGGGAATTTTAGCAGTGGCAAGAATTATAGAAAAATTAGAAATCCATTGTTAAATAATCTACCTAAATTCAGTGGACAAGCAAGACCGAAATAATGTTAAATAGCATGTAGATATCTACAGACTATATAGTCTACTTACCTTGTTACTATAATTTAGTTGACTTGGTATGTTATCTAATGACACAGATCTTGGCTTTTTGCATTGTGTGTTCGATAAAAGCAAATTCTCACGTCGAAGTATACTAAGAACTTCATCTTTTATCACCGTGGCAGGTGCGAAACCCTTATTAATCAAACGTTTCATACTTTTTCCGTGCGTGAGAACGTCTGAGTCGGAACCATAAGCAACAGAAACGGAACTTGAGAGTTTCGATTTGGCATCTTCTTTAATCTCATCTTTGCCATTTCTATGCTTTTTTTGCTCCAATATCCACCACTCTGGATCTCGCATTACAGCACCGCACACACACAAATTCAACAACGTCCCCGATAGGAGAAGAATCGTGCCCCTCCATCCATACTCTTCAATAAAATACTGAGTCATTGGAGCATACAAGAAAGTGCCTACACCCGTGCCACATGCTCCTAGACCTACCGCCAGGTTCCTTTTCTTGTCAAACCAATACGCAATTGAAACAACTGCAGTAACGTATACAAGCCCAAGGCCTAATCCAGCTATGACACCGAAAGTAATCAGCATCATCTCCAAGGTAGTTGAAATTGAAGCCAGTACAAATCCTAAAGTAGAAATAATTCCTCCCAAAATTGTCATACTTCGACAACCATAGCGATCTACTAGTGCGCTCATAACTGGTCCAGATAACAACGGTACGGCAATAAACAGACTGCCTATCCAAGCAGTTGTTGATTTACTTGCTTTAAATTCATCCAAAAACTCAATGTAAAGCAAGCCGAACGAGAAGCTAATCCCATCAGCAATCATAGATATTACAAATGATGAACCGACTACAACCCATCCCCAACCCCCGTCGGGTATAATAATCTTTTTTTCATTACTCGTTATAAGCTTTTCATCTTCTAATTTTGTTTTTCCAATTTCAATTTCTTCGATTGCATATTTAGTCAATCGATTGTCATAAACAGTTTCATTGATTCCATCGAAGTCTTCTTCGTATTGTACACTTTTACGTACTTTTTCGTTTCTGAATTCTTTATCAAATTCCCTATTACTGACTTCTATTTCCGGACTCGAGAAGGAAACAGTACCAATACTAGTTGAATCATCGTCGCCTTTGACAATTCCTGAAGTAGTATCAGTCAGTAAAGATTCGCGAACTGCGTCTTGCACTCTTACTTTCTCACGATTAACTCTGTTTCTAAAAACCACACTTGGACTATCCTTTTCAGTTTCCATTATATTTATTCGTATACTACTTTAAAGAATAATACTGGCGGTAGCTTTTTTGGGAATAATTAACTTCTTAATCTTGGATCCCTAGCTGAATAGCGACAAGACTGTCTCGCCGCACTGTTTAACTTGAGTGTTATCGGTTTATTTTGATCCAGGACCATTAATAATCGGATGTGGAGGCAAGCGTCAATACAAATGTCACCCATATAAAAATATACGTAACAGTGACGCAGGACTGCGTCACGATTAATTCACCAGGTCTGTCACGAGAGCCGTGGTTCGAGCATCTGAAAGAAATTTTGTATACTTATATTAATAATGCTAACGCACGAGGCCCTTTAACGAGGCGTGCCCAACCTTGACCTGACGCTATCAATATAGAAATATCGTTTTTCTTACATAATAATGTAGTCACGCGGAAAAATATTTTTCTGAATAGTAATTAGTTTTAAGTTATTGCAATCTCATAATGTGTATATATAATGTGTGTATGTGTATATGTGTATATGATACAATATACGTACATTACTTTTTTAATCTTCACTCAGAATATGTATTAATGTATTTTGAAAATTTACGATACGATTTAGTTATACTTTTATTTAAAATGTCCTGGCAGCGATCGTTTGATTCCCAAAGTGTGATGTCTGTGATCCTTAAAGCCATTGGTTTTATAACATCCTTATTCAGAGAAACATTCCTTAATAATTCTTTATAATTTTACTCATTCAACATTTATATGAATCTTCTGTTTTTCTTTTGTAAAAGCGTGTACTTATTTTGTTTTTTGTCATTATCCGATCGCCACCCAAAAGATTTACTAAACCTTGTCCCTTGTGTTAACAGTATATACATTGTAATTTCTAGAAAATAATTTATGTTTTTTTGTATAACAAAATTATCAAATGTATATATAGGAAATTTAAATACCTACATAATTAGTGTAAAAGCGTAACTACTGAATTTCTGCAGGTTTTTTTACATACAATCAACATTCCGAACCCGTAGTAGCTTTACATTTTTTTCAAATATGTTATATAAGAATTTGAAAATGCGTTTATAAGTTTATACTTGAATAAAGAATATTTTTATTTAAATTTAGTAGTGAGAGTCAATATTTTATTATTCCTAATTACCATTAAAATATTCTCCCATAATTACATATACTATGGTATTTTATATACTTATTACAAATATTATCTGATTAGCAACTGATCACAGTATCGCCTTTGAATGTTAATATACTGAATCTAATTGATTTTCGCATTGATAAGACGGTGATGATTAAAAGGTTATAGAAACCGTTTTGTCTTACTTTAAAATTATATTTAAATGTTTCATTAAAGAGTTTTAACTGATGTTAGATTTACCAATTTATTAATTAATGGGCGTAAATGTGTGATTCTAATTTATTGTCTACTCCCGAAGAAGTGAAATAAAAGTATATATATTTTTGTTTGTCAGAATTTTTTTTTACGTCTGTTACTGTCAACTATTGTCAGTTTAAGGAGATAAGAAATCAGTAAGCTAAGGGTTATTAGTAGATCAGTTTGAGATTTGTATGAAATTTTAATTCTTAGAAAAAAAAATATAAATAAAATTCGTGTCCGTTACTATAATCTATATTTTATATATATTTAATTTATCTAGTATTATTTTATTTTATTTTTTCAACCTGAAATGGGACCAAATAGGAAGTATAACTAAATTCCCCAAACAACATAATATTCCAAATCGGTTTATAAATGTAGGAATTAATAAGAAATAAAAAAAATAAAACCGAATTGTTAACCACCTCCTCATTTTTTAACTCGGCTTAAAAACAAATCGAAAAGAATTATAAGAAGACATTTATATGCTATACAGGTACAGAGACGTAATAAGAAATTAAAAAACGAAAAAGAAATTGACATTTAACTCAAAAATATAATATATATCTTCAGTAATTTTTACACCGGCCAAAACTCATTGTATTTTAATTCTTGTATTTTAATAAGTATGCGCTATAAGTCCATTTGATTTTATGTAATACATACACTTAATAATAAATAACACATTTCAAATAAAATATTATTCAAATATCACTGAACAAATATTTACACAAATAACGTTATGATTTTGTAATATAAATGTGTTTTAATATGGAGTTTTATTAATAAAAACACTTAACTTACTTGTAAGTGAAGGAAGAAGAATTAAATATGTGACGAAATCAGATCAGCTTGCAGCGCCGTCTTCAGTTGAAATACATCACAGTTCAGGCCGTTTACTATATAATACTGGCGCCAGCTGCGATCGATATGGGGAGGATCATGACGTAGACTTCCCCATACCCCTGACTATGAACAAATGCCCCCTTTGGGGTTGTGGCTATGAGACTCAGAACCAAAACGTACTAATTCAGTTTTACGTTGATTGTTTCGTGACGTTGTTATAAATGTTGTTTACGGAGGCTTTGCTAACTATCTAATGAAACAACAAGATATAAATAATAGTACATGATACTCGTACTAATATAAATATATACACATAATAATAAGTGAGTATGTATGTTATATATTATATTTAGCATTACATTATACATTATATACTTATATTCTAAATGATAATTTAGAAAATTTAATTGTACTGGTGTTCTTTGTTTGCTGTAATGGTATATATTCTATACCTACATCTATAAAAGAATATACAAATCCAAATTAATAGTTACGGCACAAATCATGAACGATTTGTATTATTTTTTAAATATAAATTATAAAATAAACTAATACACACACATATTATGTTGGTCACGGCAGGGCTTGCATAAGTAAATTTAGATTTTTTTTTCTCAAAATTTGACGGGCATATTTTGTGAAATCTTACACCATCAAAGTCCGTAAAGTGGAATTAGAATTTTATATTCCTTGTTTCTGTAATTACACTGGCCACTCACCCACAACAATACAAAATATTGCTATTTTAAAAGCTTATATTTGTATTTAAATATTTTACTTTAACTACTAACGATAAAGGTTTATATTAGATAGAAACTGAATATTTCGAGCTATTGAAACTGTTATTTAAATAAACGAATATTAAAAAAACAACCCCCAAATAGTCTATAAACGCATGTCATATTCCATTCCATTAACCTTTAGGAATGAATACCATTAACGAACACGAAAACCTTTAGGTTTTTTTAGGCAACAACGCACAGAAAATAACATTGTGTTTTTACTAATATTATACAGTTTTAGGGTGAATACGTTTCAGAGTTTTACGGTAAGATTTTTTTATGGAATGCCCTTAAAATAATGTACCTACGTTTAATTTAGGTACTTTTATTTGGTTCCCGTAATTCTTGATAATTGTGGTTACGTTTGGTGCCAGGAAAGATCAAGTAAGAAATTTTATGTGTTAAAGACATCCAAAGTACTAATTCACTGACAAAGCATTTCGGAAAAAGTTTATGTACCTACTTATTTTTACTTGCAGTTATAAACTAACAGACGAGTGAGGCAAAGAAAAAATGATAATGATTGATGTATGTATTTACTCAAAACTTTTCATCTGTTAACTTCATATAAAACTTTGTCTCACTAGACAATTTCCTTCGCTCGAAGGTTTAATTAATTATAGTATGAATTCAATTTAATTATTTAGTCATTAGTTTTATGCACTTAAGTATATTAATATTGAAAATCATATAAAACAATCCATGTTGCTGTTATTTTTCACAATATACATTGTATCGCTATGACCTTAAAATAAGTCTTGTAAGGTCATGTTACTTTATTACCTAATATGAAACGGTACGCTTCGTTACTTAGTTTTAAAATACTACGTAGGTACTTTCTCGTTTTTTATGAAATCGTCTTATCAATAAAATCTTACACTAGGTTTAAATCACTGTTTATAATTAACCATTGCGCCGATACTCATTGTGCTCTGCTTTCCATATCCTGCGGGATTCTACCAAGTTCTTCAGTCCAGTCACTTGGCTGGAAGAAATCGTAAAGTACGTTTTGACGAACCACGATCTCAATTTTATTAGTTCAGTAAAAACAGTATTTAATCTCTGTTTAAAATGAAATAATGAAGTGGAACCGAGAATAAATATAAGTTATATATATGGTACCTAGAGAACTAATTTAACACTTATTATCAGTGCCGGTAATGGGGGGTGCGATGGGGCGATGGTGCCAAAGTCTGAAGTCTCCGTCTCGTCAAAGACGGTCCTGGCCCTTGCGGCTCAGTCTAACCTTAGTCAAATATAAAAGGGCACCGAATGCATGTCCATCCAGGGCGCTTAGATGGTTAAAGCCGGCTATGCTAACTGTGTTCTAATTTTCGATCTCAGCTGTGCTCGCGTGTGGTCAGGTATCAAGTACCCTATGTCCTCTTCCTTACCCCTGACAACTAAATATGTACACGTAATAGTTACAACTTGAAAGCGTAACAAACAAACAAACTCAGTTTTGCATTTATAAGTTACGATTCCGCTATGGAATTCAGTTTATTTAAAGTTATTGACGTCAAATGCACTTGGTTGTGATAGGACGATAACGATAGTTAAACACTGGATTGTCGAAATATTCAAACATAACAATTCTAGTAGTTCCAAGGGTTCGTTGATGAGAAATCCCATCCGGCAGGGTTAATAATAAATAGTATACATTAATAACCCTGCATTATAATATTTTCAACATACACTGTATATATTTTAGCTGTAATAACATAAGGCATTACTTCTAACCATCCATTATGTATATGTACAATCAACATCGTTACTTTAAGTGCTCTCATAATATTTCAAAATCAATATTTGCTTTGTAACTTCGAAACGCCTGTGTACCTTTTATAGTAATAACATCTGGTGCAACTATGGCGTATTGAAATAAGAACGCCTGCAAAATTACATTAGCAATAGAGTTCGCTATAATAATACTGGCTATGTTAGATTCCAGATATATATTATTTTAAATTAAAAATATGCTTTTGTGAAAATTATAAATCTGAAAAGAAAAAGGTTACAAGTTAAGGTTAATACCAACATTATATTAACCTTTTACACAATTTGGTTTTTACCGAGAGAATTTGTATAATAACTTTAAAATTCATACAAAGGTATTCCTCATGAAGATCCCCCTTGAAGTTGAAATAGGAGTTTTAGAAATCTTCTGACAAGTCCGTAGTATTTCACTTATTTAAATGTATAAAACCTGTAAAACTTATATAACTTAAAAATTCAAAAAGAAAAACGAATAACATCGCACTAAGATTAAAATTTTTATATTTGCTTTATTTATTATGACCAAACTAAAAACACTAAAACAGTATGTATTTGCCCATATGCCATATGATAAAATAATAATCATAAAAATATATTTCGTATAAAAAGGATTTTATTGGTTTATTTATAGGTATTTAAAATTTATATTACACAAAATCTAAGTAAGCGGGACAAAAAGGAAGACAAGATTTATTTTTGTTAATTTCTATGAAACTTAATAACTTTATGTCAAATATAGTAGTATCGTTTTTGATTTTTTTATCCTATAATACAATAACTGTAATGTATTATTTATTTTAAAAAAAATTTGGGATATTTTTATCATTATCTGCATTTTTTCAATGCGTATTCAGTATTACTAGCATAAAAAAAATACATATAAATAGATAATATAGATAAATAACATTAATAGACATTTTATTGAGTTAATCAATTTAATTTAAATACTAAGTAATTATTGTAATTTCATTTATCTTTATAATAACAAATTATTTATCAATAATAATTATTATAATATATTATTGTGGTATTAAATTTAAAATTGCTTACAGCAACACTGACACGTTCTTTTTCCTGGTGAAGTTGTTAGAGACACGTGCGTGTATCGCGCCGAATTCTCTAAAATAATCCAAAATGAGTGAAGGAACAGCGACGATTCGCACTCGCAAATTTATGACCAACAGGTAATTGTGCATTACATTGGATTTTTCGAAGAAACATGTTGTGATATGCGTAATGGATCATTGCTACCATGACAGGTTATGTGTGACAACTTTTGTGATATTTCAGGTTGTTGGCGCGCAAGCAGATGGTTTGCGATGTCCTCCACCCAGGCAAACCGACCGTTAGCAAAACCGAAATCCGTGAAAAGCTCGCGAAAATGTACAAGGTGACACCTGATGTCGTGTTCGTGTTCGGCTTTAAAACAAATTTCGGAGGTGGCAAATCGACTGGTTTCGCCTTAATATACGATACCCTGGACTTGGCTAAGAAGTTTGAGCCTAAGCACAGACTGACACGCCACGGATTGTATGAGAAGAAGAGGCCAACATGCAAACAGCGTAAGGAACGTAAGAACAGAATGAAGAAGGTGCGTGGTACAAAGAAATCCAAGGTGGGAGCCGGCGCCAAGAAGTAATCTGTTTATATTTGTAAGTAAATAAAGAAAAAAATACATATCGTCTTTGTATTTACAACTCCTTAGACATTAACCAGTTACACCATTAATTGAATGATTATACATAATGTTAGGTTATTTTTAGATTTAAATCTATAATTTGCTTAAAGAGTAATTTTTATAATTAGTTTTTCTATCAAAAAACAAAATTTTTGATTGATTAAGCACCCAATTGGTGTTTATATTTAATAATTTTTGTATTTTAACTTTGTGTAAACTCGACAGTATGATTGGAAATATTATTTTACTTATTAATATTATTTGAAAACCAAGTTTTTTTAAGCACTAAATGACGTTTCAAATCCAACCAGATTAATTTTGTAACCTTAACTAATAGTTTCAAGCTTATGGAATTTAATTACCGAACAAGGCTAAATATTACTAAGTTAAATGCTAGTAAAACTAAATCATGACTGATATATTAGTGAAACTCATTTTAATTAAATATATTTTAATTACTAATCATTTCTGTCTGGTATATTTTTATTTTCCAGCTTCATATAATTCGGAGTGATGCCTGATCTCATTCTAGGTCAGTCATGAAGTTGAGCTCCTGCCGTTGAATTAACTTTCTGTAATAAAACAATCCAATCAATATAAAGTTCAGACAACAATATTTGGTTGGATGCTGATACGTTTTTCTTATGATTTCCACAAAATATATTTTAAAATTATTCCTTGTTGAGACGAGATCCAAAGATCTTATCTTTTAAAAATAAATACGAATCATATTATATTCTTATTTCACTGCAAATGTTTCATGGATCAAGTACAGGTAGATTTAGAATGGTTTTGAATGAAACTAACAATTATCAAATAATCAATACTTATAGATTATTCCCATAAAGGAAGGTTAATATATATAAATAATTGTAAGCAAAAAGATTCCATAAAGTTAATTTTATTTTTTAAAATATATTCATTGTAACTTAGCTTGTTGAGAAAACTTAATGACAAATTTTACAATAAAAAGGCTTTGCATTGGTATGCTGTGTCGCTATATGTTTATGTAATGCCTGGAATTAAACTTTGTCACATAAAGCGTGCAAAACAAATTAAAATATGATATGATATACATATATTTCAGTAAATATATTATATTGTGTATGAAAATTATTTTCTATTAATTTACTTACATGTTCTACCAGGCTACTTATTTTAGTGAGAAGTTTGTAGTATATTTCATAATATACAATAATTAACATATCATTTAATAGCAATTATCAAAAAACACTACAGAAAAAAACTTCATAGAACACTATGTCATATAAATAGCCCACAAATTAAATAGTTTATGGATGTTTGCAATTTGATAAAAACTTATTGAACAGAGTAACTATTCCAACTTTTAGTAAGAAAAATGTATGAGATCTCTTTACTTCTCTGAACCTAAATCCTATATTACAAGCAACACACGTGTAACAGGGAGGCAGGTGAGTACGCTGAAAATTCGTACTTTAGCAGAAAATGGATAAACACAATCAACTTCCGGTCTCTGGGCGTGTTCTAAGTATAACTTGTAAGAAAAAAAAAAATTTTGGTTATGCGACTCCGAATTTGAAATCGGGACGTCCTACGTGCTGCATAAGATAACTACCATACACACGAGGCAATTGAAGTTAAATAACATGTAGAAAAAATAGACAATTTAAGTTATATACCAATGCCTGCTTAGCATAGAAACGGAGCAGTCTGGTCTATTCTCTGGGAAACTTATATGACTACTAGTTGTCACCAGTGGTTTGCTTGTGTAAAGTGTTGGTTGGGCCATGAAAGAGCAACAGACAGACTGCCTTATAATTTGTCAAATGGCTTTCATGTGATCCAGACATAGTATTTTTTCATTGCTAATTAATAATAACATTATTATTCTCTTGATTATACTTTAAGATAATTATTTTATGTACTGAAACATGTATTTAATGGTGTTAAGGTAAGTGTACTTTAGGCAAATCTGAGAAAATATTACCCATTCTGTTATTCTAACAATAAACATACAGGTCTTAAGGGTAATTAATAGTAGCTGGTGTATTAACAGGTCTTAGGGACATCAATCTTACATTTAATAGTTGCCCTTGTGAATACGAGGAATAAACTAAACTTTCTTAAGCACAATGTCTATTAATAGAAAGGCTCCTCATCATATTATGAACCCATTTACTTTCTAGATAAAAGTGTTTTTTTTTTTACATACAAGAATAACAAAATAGCGAGCTCATTCCTTTCATCATTCATTCTACTTCAATTGAATTAGTGAACGAATCTCAATGTTTAATATAATTTGAATGTTCTCTACAATATTATCATCTGTTTTAGAATCAAAAATATTTTTTCGACCGGGCCTTAAACATAATCTCCATGCCTGCTTGTAACATTTTGTTACTTTGTTGAAGATATCGCAAAAACCTTTAATTAAAAAATATTTCTTAGAATGTATTAATGTTTTGAAAATATAAGATAATCAAAAAATTTAAATCTCACTTTCATATTAAGAATTTTAAGTGATTTCAGTTTTTTCAATTTAAGATTTTTACGTTCATTAGAAGTTAGTTTCGTAGCTAAAATAATCGCTGTCATAGTTGTCTAAAATGAACAACATACAATTAATACTATGTAAATCGTTTATAGTACTACTTTACTAGAATTGATCTATTTTGTTATTGAACAAGTAGGTAATGTTTAATATTTACTAATTACTATTATATATGTAATTTTGTCAAAATTATTTTGACTATCAGACCTCAGTCAATTTGATTGCATATTTTCTGTCATTGTCAATAACAGTATACAGATAATAATTAATAACAGATAACACAGATTTGGTAGAAATTGGAATAACTGAATAAGATCCGGATTCCTAACACATTATCGCAACACAACAATCTTGTAGAATCCTAACTATATTTCAATTTATAATATTTCGTGTTTAAGTAAGTTTGTTTACTTGTGTATCGATAACCTTTACATTTTGAATACACGTTATTAGGGTAAAAGAAAAGGACATAAGATGAAAAATATATTAACAATAATATACATTTACACCTATATAAGACCAGCTTTAGGTTATTAGTAAACTCCTCACTCATCAAACAATTTACTAGAACATCAATGAGTTATTAGTATTATTATGTTCCAGTTTGAAGAGTGAGTGAGCCAGTGTAACTGCCAGCATAAGTGAGTTGACATTTTAATTCCCAAGGTGGTGGCGCATTGGTGATATTAGGAATGGAAAGTATTTCTTACAGCATAAATGTCTGCGGCCGCCCACGTGTAATCACTACAATTTCGAAATTAGGTACATATTTTAATAAGTATATAATATATTTAATGTATGTCTGTCTACCTATTATTAAAAAACCTTATATTTTTTATAATATAATTAGTATTTATTTCTAAATAAATCTATTTAAATCCTTACTGAAACAGTCTTATATATTAACTAGTTAATTCTGTGTCGTCAGGTACCTATGCCTTTTCACAATTTGAAATACATATTAAACATTCTAAAATTATCAATATATTATTTACATTTTATAAGCCAAAATCGTTGCTATATAGTACATAAGTTTTAGGACAATATTTCTTTGCCAATTTGTTTAAGGGTGAAGTTTTCTTCGCCTTGTACCCTTTAGTATCATGTCCCCCTAGATAATAAGTGTAAGCATTATGATTTCTTATTTCTCCTGGCTTAAAGAAATCCTGGGCACCCTCTTTTAGAATAGGATAGAAGAACTGTGATCCGTATACTTCGAATCCTGAAAAAGGCATATCGGTTAACTAAAATATTTAGTGAATTTTATTTCATGATCAAAACTAATTTTAAAAACATCGTAAAGTTTACCATTACAAGTTGCGGAAGACATGAATTTGGCATCGGGCGTCGAACACAGGCCTTGAAGAATTCCATTGATTATTTGTAGACGATGGCTCTTACACAAATTATTATTTTTTAAATTTGATAAAATATTTCTGGAACAAAATAGGTAAATAATTGTATTATACTTATACAATACAAAAATATAATTTAACTTTTTCAGGTAAAGCTAAAAATTTTATCAATTAATAAAAATATAATATGGAAATTAACACACATACATACCGCATGGCAGATTCTGCAACAATTCTGCCTATTTTGTCTTTGGAAAATCCAATAATTCCATCAGCTATCTCTTCCTCATTTTCTCGCGTTGCCCAATTCCTCGCTAACGATCCCAAAGGTCTTGCTACAATCATATCTAAGTCAATATATATTCCACCCCATTTTCGTAGCAATAAATATTTTAATATGTCCAGCGTCCGTTCGACACCCCAAAGACATCTTTTCAAAATTCCACTAGTTACCAATTCTTCGTACGGAGTCTCTTTTGAAAAATCTTCGATATTAATTTTCCAGAATTTTATGTTCTTCGAATTCTTAAATTGTGTCAGATTATCTACTGTCTGAAAAGACATTCCTGAAATTATGACGTTGATCTGCCAATTCGGGTTAGAGTTAGCAGCTGATTCAATTGCACAAGATTGTCTTGATGTTAAATTACTAACACAAGATGGTTCTATGAAAAATATAGATCTAACTGGCAGGGTATCATTTTCTCTTAACATTGGCAAAGAATAATTGCTGACAAAGTGACACGATATGTCGACCGATGGACCCGAAGTGAATTTCGGCGCCAAGCTTGTACATAAGAGCAGTAAGCCAAAAATTGTTAATAATATAAAAAATATAACTTTTTGTTTAGTTTTTTTGAATAATCTTCTGACATTTATAGTTCTATTCATTTTATTTCGAAGCCAGTTCATTAGTTCAAATAATTTCGAAACAATATTACCGGTAATAATTATTTTAAATTGTTTATTAAAATGCATTCATTTATTTTTCAAAGATAATTCGTAAACCACACAATTCATCACGCCAAGTACTTCTCACATGATATTGAAACAAATCTCTTGATGACATTTTTAGAAATGTGTTATATTTTTGCTAAATACGGATAAACGTTGCCAAAATAACGAAAGGCGTCAACTCGCTACCGTGTAACAAGTTGTGTATATCTACATCACGTTTATGTAGTTGATGTGGCCTAGGACATAAAAGATCGCGTGAATCAACAGTTGGCCCTACAATAGGACCAGGCACTTTAATCCATTTACATTTAATCGCTGTTTCCAAATATGGACACGATGATTATTGCTCAAATTAATGATAGAATGTTTGGCGGAGACTTACTTCGTTGTATAGATGCGAACAATGAGATTAATTTATGTGGGGCTACTATAATAAAAGTAATAAATGCTTTTCCAACCACAAGAGACGCGATGTCAATTGTCGAGAATTCATCATATTAAGTTGTTATGTGAACCTTTGAAGTTAAATTAAAGTGGATATATGTAGTTCACTCGTATGATATAAGTAAATCTATGGTTTATTTATCTTTACTTCTTCTTCGATTGGAATAGGCTATGTATGTTCCTACTTTTAGGGCTACTAAGATGTAGAGATTTAAAAGTTGATTTATTTAGAAGACAGATATTTTGTTACTTGGACCAATGTGATGGTAGATAGCCGCATGCGCGGTATTGACAGCCGCAGAATTATTGACGTTCTATCAAAAGAGAGCTTATTTAAATAATTCAGTGACAGAACAATGACAGAATATTATTACGCTAGATATTATAGCAAAAGAACGAAAATGTTAAAATCGTATTTTAATTTAGTGGATAAAATTTGAAATACAATTTATATGAAAAAAAAAAACGTACTTGAAGCGAACGATTGAATCGTTCGCTTCAAGTTCGTTTTACAATTTAATGGTTTTAGAACCAATACTATGAAATTTGACCAGTCTGTAGACTTTCAAATCGAAAATTGTCTTCAAATATTTTTTTTATAAATTGTGCAAATATAATATAAGATAGGTTCTTTCATCACAGCAAAAGCGAAGTCAAGCCCAGTAGTTTGAAATTATACTGTTTTTGTTGTTCTTGTTGATAAATATAATAATTAATAAGTTAGCGTTATTCAATACATTTGTATTGTGCTTCAATATTAAATCAACAAAATATATTTTTTGTTCGTTTAATGTGTGTATGCTTTAACTTTAAATTCATTGATTCAATTATTTTACCAGGTTAATGTTTCTATTGGGCTAATGCACAATGACAGTAGTAAAGGAGAGTGATAGTTAGTGCCGAATTTGGTACAAGTATCCGAATATTAATATGGTAATAGCATGGAAGTAATATATACTACGTATAACTGGAAGGTTCACTGTCAACCAAACGCGAGCCGAGAGAGAATGACTATTAAGGCGTTCTGTCTCTCTCTAAAACTGTACCCATGATTTCAGAATTCCTGATACTTTTTGAGAATATTCACATCTCATGTGAGAGGTTCTGGGTTCGAAAGACCCTATAAGTAAATTACCTATCATTAATTTCATAGTAAAAATTGCCACTAGCTTTATGACGAAGAAAATGAAAAGCATCGTGAGGAAACCAGCAAATCCAAGAAACCATTAAGTTTGAGGACTTGTGATATCCAACAAGCAGAAGTGGGCTACAAGTTGATGTGTATTGTGTAGACAAAATAAAGCAAATAAAAACATGTTAAATACGTAACAATTTATTTACTACACTGAAAACTTAAATATTACTAAACAATATTGTTTTATGTAATTTCTGCCGTGATGTTGCGCGATTCCCCAATAAGTTCACGGTCTTATTTTTGCCATAAGTCGTCATTCTAACAGTTAAATATTTATTTGATAAACATTTTACAAGTGCAATATCGTGCCTATCTTCACAAGCAATTGAAATAGTTGGATGTGGAGGATCGAATAAAGATTCTAATTTATTATAAAAATTTTGCACGACCAGTACAGTAATTTTACTTTTAGTTGTTTTTAACATGGAATCCGACACCTTTATTGTAAAAATTTTTTCAGTGTAACATATTACTTCAAACGCAAATTTTGATACAAATTATTCAGTTATTTTATTCTCCTTAGGAATAATTTTCGGCAAAAGTGAAGGAACTGCTTCAGGTTTTAGTTGTTTTCTAGCTTCCGTTATATAATCTTCAGCCTTAAAATGTGAGCTGCATACTACTGCATATTTGGATAATTTTCCAGATATATTCAGTACCTCAGTCCACCTTTTTTTAAAAACTTGATTACTAGGAAATCTGAAATCCACAGAATAAGACAGATATGAATAATGTCCTAAAATCTAATGGATACCCTATCTAGTATTTTAAAACAAAATGTCGTTACCTGTGAAAGGACAGCCCACAACTGGGATATGCCTCTTTTTTACATCCGTTCACAATGCAAGTTTGAACCATTTTATATTAGATTATTGGACTTACAAGAGATTTAGATTACAAATGAATAAACAAATAAAATACTCAGCACTTTCCGGAATCACAAAAGATCCGCCATGTTTGTTTATATTGTAAACTGGAAGTGTTACCAGAAAATTGCCGCTAAATAATTATTATCTCTATTAAAATTATACACTGGCAACTGTGCGATACAGACACCACGCCTTAAAAGTAGGTCTTTCTCTAGACCGTTCTTAGAGTTTAAAAGAAAGTAGACCTTAATCACGTGGAATAAGGTTTAGTTTATTTCTTCATTAAACCTGCAGTGAACCTTCCAGTTATACGGAGTATATAATACTTCCATGGGTAATAGTGCAAACAATTTTTTTTAAATAATATATTGTACGTCGATTATCAGTACATAAAACAAATTATATAGTTTGTCTTTATATATTTTTTTATTTTAATAAGTTTAAATGTTTTTTTTTTTATTATGTATGCTACATAATAAAGAATGTCCATTCAAAAAATACATCATAAAAGTCTAAATTTAGAGTTGTTACATTAAATTAATTCGAATTTCATGCCGATTTCCAGCAGGCATTCCCTCATTTCAAACGTCGAGCTATTACAATTTTCACATCTGGAAGTAGTTACATTACGATTACGAATGTAATAAACTCTATTTTGTCATATATATATATATATGACTTTTATTTTGAATAGTGTTATAAAAGACACTCAACTCTAGCAAATGATACTTGTCATTGTCTTAAGTATCAAAATTATAAACTATTTTTTAGGTTAGATTTATTACATATTAAAAGATACGAATAGAAGCAATAGGCACCTCATTATAAAGATTTGCTAATTATTAGATAAAACATCGTTCAGTTCAGCTATATTGTACAAAATTAATACAAATCTTTACGTATAAAGGCGTAATGTCGGTAATTGATATTAGTTATATCTCTGATCTGACTAGATCTTGAAAAACCTCCTCAATAAACAGACTGATTGAATGCTCGTTTCTAACAGCATTCTACCGCCAAATAACAGTACTCTGTATTGTTGTGTTCCGGTTGGAAGGGTGAGCCAGTGTAATCACAGGCACAAGGGACATTACATCTTAGGTCCCAAGGTTGGTGGTGCATAGGTGATGTAAGGAATGGTTAATATTTCTTACGGCGCCTTTGTCTATGGGCGGTGGTGACCACTTACCATCAGGTGGCCCATATGCTCGTCCGCCAACCAATGCCATAAAAAAAAAATAACATTATTTGAAAACACCAAGAAGTTAGGCACAACAGAAATTTATTAAACAAAATAATTATTATTCTGCTTATCAGATCCTAATTTAATTTCCGTAAAAATAAAATACTAGAAATAACATTGCATAGTTTTATTTGTTTTTATTTTAAAACTTAAATTACAAATCACAATAAATATATATAATTAAAGTGTTTAAATTACAATTATTTGTTTACATTCTACGGAACTATATAAGACTATATAATTTTCAATGAAATTAAGTAATAAGTTATTGTTAATTTCTGTTTCTGGATTTATTTAATAAAAAAAAAATATATTAACAATTACATTATATATTTTTAATTATTGCTTTACACAGGAAACACATTTTCTACACATTTCCATATTTTTTTTTATATGACACAATGTTTTACTGGTCTATAACACCGTAATTCGAAATTTAAATTTTTCTATTGAAATTATTTAAATTGTTAACTTTATACATACATATTTGTACTACTGTTTTAGTCTATATATTTTCGTCCTTAATAATAAACGTCGTAAAGTGGGTGAATTGAAACACTCATTATCTCTTTCTGCCATTAGTAATTTAACATTTGAATAAAGAAGACAAAGCATAACTTAAACATACAACGTTTATTAGTAAAGAGGTTATAATATTACAATTTTGTAATGCAAGTAATATAACTAGAGGCATTTTGAAACATTGGTTTAGAGTATGCAACCTTGATTTATATATTAAAATACAGGCAAAACCGTGGCCAGACCTCCGAAACGCATCTTTTGGTATCAATTAAATGTATATTGGTTTAGTAGATCATCAGTAAGAGAACACTGAAAAACTCACCTCATTTTAAATACAGATTACAAATTATTAATAGGAATATAAATAAAATAGTAATCTAAAGATCACACATTATTTCAAACCCAATTCGAATGGCAGGAGTAAATTAAATAAACTTCAAATGACATCCCACCAAAAGTCGAGATCTAAAATAATTTATCAATTGTTGAATACAATAAGGATAAATGATTCAAAAATTATTGCATTTTAAATGTCAGTCAAGTTGGTATCGAAATTTTGGGAGTAAAATTAAAGTTGATGTTAGCACTGAGTGGAATAGTGTTGTATAATATATACAGTTATAATAGTAGAGCTGTTAGCAAGATTTAATGGAATAGGAAAATCTGATTATTTATTTAACCTCCTCCTGCCATTGGAATGCGGTATAGATCTATTCACTCTGGAAGGCGCGCCCCTCCACAATATATTAATCGGCGTGTATTCGACTGACGCTAGTGCTTATAATGTCTTAGTGTGCGTGAGTCCACTTAGAGTAAAGTCAGTAAAAAAATATAAATTAGTTTATATTTGTGAGGTTTAATTTAACGTGGAGGGACGCGAGCTGCTGAGTGAATAGATCTATTTACATATATTCTAGATTGGTTGGTGACGTGTTGACGATGTACGAAATATTTCTTCTAGTACTAACACCATGTGCGGTGACGTCCATCGTGATGGACTTGCTAATCAGCATTTGTATTAAGCATGATTAAAAAAGGTGATGATTATTCACTACAAAGACTGATTTTATTAAATGTTTCGGTTATATATAAAATGATAATAAACCTTTACAACCACTATAAATAAATTTATGTATTAAATATCTTTGAATGGAAATTTCAATGTATTAATATAATATATTGTACTAACTATTGAAGTTGCATTTAACTAAACATTCTAGTTTACAGTTTGAAGCACTGGTATTAATACCTTATTGTTTTTATTTAGATATATAAATAGGTCAATGTCCTACTAACTTTAGTCTATGTCGAAGCTTAGGACAAATTGAAAGTAAACCCAAACCTCTTAACCTCTTTCTCGAACTTAAATAGTAAATACAGTCATTTTATAATTAAAATTGTGAATCAAAGATAAAACATTAAATATTCTAAAGATTAAAAAAAAACTAAGTATCACTTGTTTTATCTTAGATTTAGATGTTGCACCGTGTTTTAACTAAATTTAGTTTATTTGGAATATATTGAATTAACCTAAAAATAAATAAGTGGGTTAATTTCTATTTTAATTTTAATAAATACTGATTACCATTTAATTTTAATTTTTTATGTTGGCAGTACTTAAGATCTTAATCATTGTAATCAAGGGTAAAACCTTTTTCGTTTTTTTAAATAAATCAATTGAGCGAGACAAAAAATAAAATCTTTAAAAATTGTTAATCTGTGTAATTTCATTTAACTGCATAATGATTAATTACAATATGTATTTATTCATATCCGAAGTTTCAAATGGCCTTGAATCCATTCCTAATGTAGAGTATATATGTGTATAATGTATATTATGACGCGTGCAAATACATCTGCAATTAGAACGGAGAGATCAAGCGAAGGACACACGTTTTATTTACGCTACGATAGTTTAACACGGGCATCCTAATATCGTGCTACTGAAAATTTTCTCACAGAAATCCGAACTCAAACGAACCAACATAAAAAATGGTAAAGTCACGCTAATACTTTTTGAAAACAATTGAATCACTTGTTTTGTTTATTTGAGACAAAACATTTTTTATAAATATGAATAATTCAATTAAATGGATTGCTATTTCATTGAATTCTAATAATTACTAAGGCAATACTTACAATTAATTATATTAATTTTCTTTCACTAATGGACATTACACTACGGTAATAATTTTCTATACTGATGTATTATAAAAGCTACATTAACTACTGTTTTATGAATGACGTCATATATCATTGTGAATCTATGTGATATAATTTGAATCCGTTATCTTGTCATATGAATATTTTAGATGTGTGAAGAAAGAATACAATTTAAAATGCGTATTATTTGGGACGTTAATATTTTTATATTTCCTGGTGTGCACATTTTGGTGACCTTACTATTGTACTGTCCACAGAACCTTATTAAACATGAAGATTTTTTAGGCAACATTTTTCTTTGTTTTTTAAAATCCTCAATATTGACAAAGCTCCGTTTCAATAATCAATAAAAAGGATTACAAATCGATTTGTATACGATAAATCATGTCTTAAAAAAAAACTTAAAATCCATTTTTGCTACTGTATCGTGCGGTAAGAAAACGGAATCTAATTATAAAAATAAACCTATTGAAATGAACATATACTTAATTGTGATAATGGTGTATAGCGATCATATTCACTTTATTTTTTTTAATTACCCATTATTAAGAAACACTCACACCCACCAGCCTTTACAAAGAAACCCTGCGTTGAGGGTCTGGAAGCAACTAAGACAAACATGTGTAATGGGCTTTAGAAATAATTTATTTACGAGCAGGAATGCAAACTACAAAACCGTTAACGCAGCAGCCAGAATGTCGAAACGACGTGATATTTTTTATCTATGCAAACTTTGCATTATGCGTATAAACTTCGTGTTCTTATGGTTCATATCCTAGATTTAAAAATAGAATACTTTAAATTTAAAAGTAAAAGTAAACTTCGAATAATTATTTTTTAAATATATGAAAAAGAAGTCACTAGATGTCTCTTACGTAATTTTAGAATATTATGTATTATTCTTATAAGAATACGATAAAATGGAAACTATATATTATAAGTAATTTAAATATAACATACTTATACATATGATTTTGGCATGGCAAAATATATTAACAAGAATATTTGAACAAATTTAAGCTTTATCACTACGTAATAAGAGTTATAATACTACGCTAAATAATGTGAATATCAATCGTTGTGCAATTGATTTCCAACCCTATACACAAAACCATTAGGTTTTATTTTGTGTGAATAAGATTTTTTTTTTAACAAACAGCTCTTATACTAGTTATAAAGTGTTCATTTGCATTAATTTGTGTTTTATGACAAAAATACCCTCTAATTTTATCTAGATGAGAAATATAACGAATATTAATCCGTTTATGGTACGAGTTTTATAAAAGTTAACGTAGGTATAATACATGCCAATGTAGGTAAGTACTTAATAGTACAGACAGCACAAAAAATATATTACAGTAGCCATATTATTAATGTAATAATAAAATTATATATATATATATATATACACATATATGGGCGGGAAATAAATGAATTAAAAAAAACCCGCAAGCCTGTTTTACTTTTGAATCTGGTCTTCTTCAAGGGACCGTCTCAAGGCCGAACAAAATAAATATGACCGTTTGGGAAACATAACTTTTAATAATTATAATTTTTAATTAATCTTTAATTATAAGTCTAATGCTTTTCTATAAAATTTTACTATGAATATTTTTCCGGCCTCGACTATAATATACTATTTCTATATTGGCACGGATTATACTAATGTGATACAGTGTTTAAATAAATTTTTCTCTAATTATCCACTCCGTAGATTATACATTAGTTATATACATCAGAAGTTTATTATATTTTCAACTTTATTACGTAGTAATAAAGTTAATTATTTGTTACTATACAATAGTTTCATGTGTGAGTTCGAACTCACGAGTTAACTGCTATTGCTCTTCCTGTTTGTTTTGTCTCGTGGGTGAATGCGCACGCGCAGGCTCCTCGTTTTCTTTCTTCTGTACGCGTCTGTAACATTAAATATATGTTATGACTGACTGCTCCTAAAACCAGGCGTAATATCTACATCGATCCGACAGACATTGCGTATACGCGCCACGCCCATGCAAGGGAGTAAAGAGCGTCACGCACACTGTCGCTAAGCGCGAACAGGACTTGATGCTCGAGGGCGCACCTGTAGATGTCCTCCGTGGTCTGCAGCGTGCCGTGCGCCAGCAGCAGGCGGCGGCCGGCGGGCGGCGCGGGCGGCGCCCACCACGACACGACGCGGCCCACCACGGGCACGCGCCGCAGCAGCCCCTCCTGCCACGCCTCGCGCGCCAGCTCCTCCTGCGCCGCGCTGATGCCTGCAGGCCGGACGGGAACGAGTTCAAAAGTTATTTCCTAACATCAAAATTGATATTAATTAATCTATGACATTCACGATGGATTTGCGAATAAATGGCGTTTTGAACGTCGACATAACTGTTATTGGAATTTTGGAAGTAAAATTAAAGTGAAAATAAGTGGTTAAGTGGAATAGTCTTGTATTATAAATTCACCATAAACTCTTAGTAGTGCACAATATAACTGAGTTATTAGCAAATTCCATGAAATACGTAAAACTAAGGTTTGTTTATCTTTTTTCCTACTTCCATTGATATCCATACTTATATTATAAATGCGAAAGTAACTGTCTGTCTGTCTCGCTTTCACGCCAAAACTACTGGACCGATTTAAATGAATTTTAGCACACAAATAGTCTAGAGCCTGAGAAAAGAACATAGGCTACTTTTTATTTTGAAAAAGTGCTGTAAGGGGTTGAAAAGGGGCTGAAAGATTGTAAGTTGTTGAAAGTATTGTCATTTTTAGAACTAGAAGCATAAAACTTATATTTTAGTCTGTATACTTATAAACTAACATATCATGACACCCGAATTTTAGAAATTCTACCCCTAAAGGGGTGAAATAGAGGTTGAACGTTTGTATGGAAGTCCGCAATTTATTAAGTTAGAAGCACGAAACCTTTTTTATGGGATACTGATTAAAAATGAGTAGATATGTATTTAAGCGTTTCTTGATATTTTATGTATAAAGGGAAAAATAGGTGTTGACATTTCGTATACAGGTTAGTCTGGAAGTCTGTCATATTTTAAGTTAGAAGCATGCAACTTTATTTTTCGGCTACCGATTAAAAATTAGTCGATTCGCATTTAAGCGTTTCTGGATATTCTACCCTAAGGGCTGAAATACACACCAATGTGGTATACAAAGAGGTTTTAAATTTACGTAATATTTTAAGTTAATTTGTAAATATATACATATTCTACGCGGGCGAAGCCGCTGGTAACAGCTAGTAAGCTATAATATGATGACTTGGTTTCTACATCTTACAGTGCCATTATTGGTAAAGATAACTATGACTTACGACAAAGTATGCAAGTCAACTTTTTTAAAAATATTAAAAAAAAAAATTACCCTTCTTTAGAACTTCAGTCATGTCAGTAAGTTGTTTGGAATTCTCTTCAACGTCCTTCCCCGCAGATATCACTAAGTCAAGCAACTCGTCCACGTCCGTGTCCGCCGTCACCATACCAAATCTATAACAATTGTATATACAACATTACGAATCAATATTTCTCAAGCATATATATAAACAAGTAAATATATAGAATGGGTGGTCCATTTCTAAGCGGTAAGCCAACACTATTTGTGTTCGTAACCATCCAAATAAAATAACACTAAAAACAGATATTATTTTATCCGTTTATATTTATTTAGGGGATTGCTTGAAGAGATACCTCCAGGTCGAAACATTTACTCAATGGATCATGATTATATAATAAACTGTTACTAGTGGTCTCTCGCGAAACTTCGAGAGACATTTTAGAGAGTTTATTTAAAAAAAAAATATGCTATATAGCTATGACAAGATTTATTTTGATTTAATTTCATTGTAAGCCGCAAGTCGGTCGTTTACATTTGGCGCCAAAATTATGAAACCGTATTTAAATTATTTTTTAATATCAAATAGTATACAGTTTAGTTAGAATTGGAGTTTGTCGATAACACACTTCCAGACTTCGGCTATTAAAAAAAGTTATTGGGTTTTCTGGCAAATAAAACTTACAAAATGCAATAATTTACTCCTTTTTCGGACCGACCCGGGGATTGAACCGGGGAACTCAGGATCTGCGGTTTCATCTATTTATCTATCAAGCCACTTTCTAGACCAAAGTAACTCAAGAATATTTATTATTACTAAAACATAATTTTATTAAACTAACCTAACACAAGCCATCCCGTCTTCTCCATCGCCGCACGAGAAGGCACCGTCGGTGGCCCTTAATGTTTCGACTAGCTGGCGATTAAGAGAGTTCAGCTCTTCAATGGGCGCCTCCTCCCACCCTGGAGGTACGTATCGAACACCACCGAGACCTGAATTTAAAAATAATACATTTTTCTCACTCCTATATAAATTGACATCGTTAAGGTAATTGTAGCGCGACTTTTAAGACATTTTCTGCCTCGCACAGACACTCTGCGGAACCAACCTTTGCCGGCGGTTTTTCCGAACCGATACTCGGGAACCTTCAAGAAAAGAGTGTACTCTTTCCTTAAAGACCGGCAACGCACCTGGAAGCCCCCCGGTGTCGCAATGACTTTCCATCAGGTGAGCCTCCTGCTCGTTTGCCACTCACCCATAAAAAAAGTAATCGTGACGCTCAGGGCACTATGAGACGAATCATGTTCAACGTGTAGTTGTAATACTCACCGGCCCAGCCGGGCACGCGCACGAGGCGCAGCGTGGCGTGCTGCGCGAGGCGGCGGCGGAAGGGCTCGCGCAGCGCCACGGTGGCGCGCAGCACGGACAGCTGCGCCTCCAGCGCGCCCGCCCACGCGTCCGCCGCGCCGGCGTCGGGCGCGCCCTCCAGCGGGCAGTAGCGCAGCACCACGCCGTGCGCCTCCGTCTCGCACACCTCGATGCTGACCTGCCGACACACGCGCACTGAGCGGCCCGAGGCGGACTGCGACCGCAGGATCTACTTCGGGTTTTGATCAAATAATAATTGATCTATTTTTTTACAAATTGCTTTAATACAGAGGACACGAGTTACTTCATATTGCAAATTCTCTATTGATTATAATTTTTGAAAAGACTTGAATATATTATTAATAATTTACTTTTAAATATAAAAAACTCACCATATCGGCCTCTCTCTGTAACACCTGTCCTAGCCATGAATTCAGCTTATCGTAATACGCTGGCGGTTTGTCCACATCCGGTGGGGCGAACTGAAAGGCTACACACGCTGACGCTTGGCTCACTGCTTCCTGGAGTAAATTTTTTATTTTTTTAATTAGCATTAGCAGCATGTAAATTTTCCCACTGCTGGGCTATAAGCCTCCTCTCCCTTTGAGGAGAAGGTTTGAAGCATATTCCACCACGCTGCTCCAATGCGGGTTGGCGGAATACACATGTGGCAGAATTTCGTTTAAATTAGACACATGCAGGTTTCTTCACGATGTTTTCCTTCACCGCCGAGCACGAGATGAATTATAAACACAAATTAAGCACATGAAAATTCAGTGGTGTCTGCCTGGGTTGAACCCGAAATCATCGGTTAAGGTGCACGCGTTCTAACCACTGGGCCATCTCGGCTCGGCCTGGAGTAAATACGTATATTTAGGCATCATCATCCCCTAAGAACTCATTCTTATCGGTGCTCAGCACCGTGGCTGAGGTTGTTCAATATGACATAATCAAATATATTACCAAAATATCTATACTAAGCTTCACTTAACTTATCTATACGAGTGACAACTACTTTGTTATAAATATTTGTAAATGTTTTATTCTAAAAGAATGTTGTTAACACCTTTAATGACGTATCACTTAGAATATTACTAATATCAGTTGTTGGATTTAGGTGCTCAGTGATAAGTTGACGGTGTAACTTTTTCAATAAATAAATATACCAATAATTACTTACAACCAAATCTACGTTGGGAGGTTCGTCACCTCCAGGTCTATCACTCTGAAAGTAAAAAAATAATACTTAATCAATTTATATTAGCCAAAAATATTTATGAGAAAATTAAAAAAACCGCAGTGGGTAATACTGTTCGTAAACACTAGTTTTTATTTTAAGGATATAATTTTAAATTAGCAAGACGCATTAAAAAAAAATAAAAAACTATCAATAGGTGGTTGTACTAATAAACTTGAAAATTACGATAATTTGTATTCAATGGAAGAGCTCAAACAAAAAAACAACAAAACAAATATACTGTGCTCTAAGAAAAGACATTCGTTCAGCGGTCGACGCGCTCACCAGCAGCTTGAGGTCGGCGGCGGCGACGAGCGCGCGGGCGGCGCGCGCGTTGCGGAAGGCGCGCTCGAGGCGGCGCGCCAGCCCCGCCGCGCCCGCCGCGCGCGCGCACGTCCACAGCGGCAGCGCGCCCAGCCGCGCGCCGCCCGCCGACAGCCCCGCCAGCGCCGCCAGCGCGCCCTCGCGGCTGCCCGACTGCCGAGTGGTTAGATAGCACGGTTATGTCACTCAAAACTTACCACGCAAGGACTGAATTAATTATCGCTATACTGATACAAGCGAAACTGTTCGAATTCATTTGTAACGTAATTATTAATCACCTCTTTCGCTCCGGGGCCTCCAGACCTTTAAATGCGACTCAGGAGGTCAATATCGAGCGATTGCATTGATTTTACGTTTATAAAACTTTAAATGGTACGATTAAATGCCGAATATTGCCATGAAATCAACATTTCAGTCCCACGTCGCCCCCCCCTCCCTCCCCACAAAACGCAGTAATAACAACATGTTCGACTGTATAAACTCACCGCATTGACTCCTTTCGAATGTTCGTTTGCTGTGATCGGTTCTGGTATTTTGTAAAATGTCTGTAATTGTCTTTAAGGAAAAAGTCCAAACTTATATTTAAATGGAAATATCCAACGCCTGTTTATTTTAGATTGCGACCTATAAATCATATTACTATTTTTATTGTTCGTTTGCGACTCGTACACAAATTGCCTGATACTATTAAAACTGCCGCAAACCCGTATAATATTAATAACATTCATATCTGAGTTTAATCCATTAAGTTTGTTTAAATTGTAAATGAATTTAATTGAATAGATATAGATAGATTCAAGGTTAACTTGTAAGAGTAAGTTCATTATGGGAATAAATAAATATTTAAACCAAATTACCCGAGTAGAATATGTAACTTAAGCATTTTGTTACCAAGAAGCATGTTTAAGTTCAAGCACGACAGCGTAGAGACATACAACTCCAAGTAATTTTAGGTGACCATTACCTTTGAACGGATGGAGATGGCCAAGTGGTTACAAGACGTTCTTAACCGATAATTTTGAGTTAAAATCTGGGGCAAGCACCACTGAATTAATGTGCTTAGTTTGTATTTATAATTCATCTCGTGCTCGGCGTTGAAGGAATACATCTACCACGTGTATCCAATCCGCATTGGAGCAGCATGATAGAGTAAAAGCTTAATCCCATCAAAAACATAAATGTAAAAATGAGAGCCAAGTTAAATATTATGATATATACCTTAGTTGTTGTCTTCAACGACAAAAGAAGTGAGATATAAATTTGTGCCAAGTTAATAGTCCTTTCTGAAATTTATTTACAACTACATAAAATATCATTTCTTCTTATAACTTGGGGTAATATATTGTTGCCTAAGGTCTGACTTGGCTAGTTCTCATATACAAATTATATTATAGCCTTTGTAAGTTCTAAGCCTTTACAAATGAATTATAAACACAAATTAAGCACGCAAATATTCAATGGTATCTGGTTAAGATTCATGTTTTCTAGTGACTGGACCATCGCTCTTAATGTACGTTAATACTAACTAAGCAATACTGAGCTGTCCTCCATTCTTCTTAGATGTTCTGAGTTATAATTTGTTATTCTAAACACAAACTACAAGTTGTGTTTATAAACATATAAGAACTAGCCAAGTCAGACCTTAGGCAACAATATATTACCCCAAGTTATAAGAAGAAATTATATTTTATGTAGTTGTAAATAAATTTCAGAAAGGACTATTAACTTGGCACAAATTTATATCTCACTTCTTTTGTCGTTGAAGTCAACAACCAAGGTATATATCATAATATTTAACTTGGCTCTCATTTTTACATTTATGTTTTTGATGGGATATCACTACTTTTTGTATATAAATTATTAGTAGGTACTTATTAATAACAAAATTAATACCAAATGGTTTTTGTTAAGCTATTCTATTTTCCTATTTCCTACGTTTACGGGGTATAATTGTCTTTTTTTGATACGTTCTTATTTTTCTTGTAGGTACCTCTGAAATGTTCGAGTGAATTGCCCATTCAGTTTCCGGACTTTTTTTTACGCGTTTCCTGTTTATACTTAATTTGGCCAAATAGGGGTGGTATAACGTGCGCAGACGGTTGTACTCTACAATAGAGCTCTCTTGTGTCTTGATTTGACTTGGACCTAAATTGATAAGATGTACTTCATCTAAGGTTTTAACTCTGGAGAGGCCAACATAAGCCTGCTCTTTACTTAATATAGAGGAGCCTGTGTCGAAAAGAGCACCGTCAAGGCGAAGGCCTTGTAATTTGTGTATAGTAGTAGAATATGCTAAGCAAATAGATAATTGTTTCCTTTGAACATATATGTACATTACTTAATATCTGTAACTTGGTTTTGACTTCTAGTCCGCAAATTAAATTATGTTTAAATTGAATTGTTATTTTACGTGCGCTATTGTTGTTGTCGACGTCCCCAATGTACCTTCTCTATTTTTCCATTGGACCCATTCACCAGTCCTGCTGACTGCTGACATGAGCAAGCTTGCTGACATCAGCAAGCTTGCTCGATACTGTTCTTCCAAGCAATAAGGATCCCCGTTTGTAGCGCTAGAGTACAAACTTAAATCATTCCAGTTACGATATACATACTCTACTACAGTCTCACGAAACCTATTTTATTGTTGTATACTAGTAGTATACTCAAACAAAAAATATGCACTCGAATAGACTAGGCAGCTTCCATCGGAAGGCATTGAAATAATTCTTATGAGCGCGGTTGCCACTCGCTCAGACACGTCCGCGTTAAGGTTTAATCGCAACGCTCCTATCCCTCTGCTCCGGCGTCGCGTCGCGCGCCGTGTACTGAAATGCCTATTATTATTATTTTTTTAAGTATAATTATTTTGCACCATTGATATGCACTAAATGCTAGTTAATAACGTAATAAATACGAAAGTCGGCTATATTCATAAGTACTAAAACGGAAATAATTGAATTTAAAAAACTTAAGGGTGGTATTCAACTTGTTATATATTCACGTGAAGACCTTAAAATCCATATTAAGACCGGCTGTCATAAGTTTTGATTGCTGGTTCTTACATCATTTTTTTATTGCAGTTATTACAGGAACTAAGTATATAAGTGTTCCTAAGAGACCTAATAAAATGAAAAATTATAATAAAATGATAAAAAATTGCCAGTTTCAGATTTTTTCCTTTATATTGGCCTAATTATCTACCTGCATGCCAAATTTGAACTTTCTAGGTCACCTGGAAGTAGGATATAGTTTTGATCTATAGGTCAGTCAGTGATAAAAATGACGATTTTTAGACGTTAATATCTAAATAACCATTTGAGATGCGTTTATGAAATTTGGAACACATATGTATCTCGCGAGTCTCAATATATGAGCCAAATTTGACACATTTATGTCAAATAGTTTTTGAGTTATGAGGAGGTCAAAAGTGGCTCCAAATGGTTCGTGTAATATTACACACGGTGCTGCTCGCCAGTTCTGTTACTAGAACTTGGCTGACACGCTACCGCGTGTCTAGAAATTCTCTCCTCAAAAGGGAGATGATGAATTTGCCCAGCAGTGGGACGGAAACTCGCTGTTACTTTACTTTTTACCTATATAGTATTATGTAAACAAAAAGTATAACTTCAAAAAGGATACAACAGTCGGCAAGCCGGGAACACCGAACCAAGGTCCGGGCGTTAATGTGAGGGAGTCGGCTACGCTATATGTCTGAAATAATATAAAAAATGGACATTCATAGGATAGCAACTTTTAAAATATAAAGCCGACTTCGTCTTCAAATTGAGAATTAAAAAACTAATAATTTAGGTAAATTTAGGTTTTCATCAATTGTTATTTCAAATATTGACAGTTCATAAATAATATTATGAACTTCGTATTGCAGAGGCATAATAACTCAGTTGCCAATGTAACAATCGCATCGGAAGGAATGATTAAAATTGATTACGGCGCAATATATATATACATATGATATATATCTATAAGATTGGTCAGTAAGTACAAAGGGCGTGGCGCACCTCGTCGCGGCCCATGGCGGCGGGCAGCGCCAGCGCGTGTCCGCGCACGTGCAGGTGCGTGTGCGTGCGCGCGCACAGCGCCGCCAGCGCGCGCAGCGGGCAGCCGCGGCCCAGCGGCGGGCCGCCCACCTCGCCCAGCACCAGCAGCGGCGTGCGGCCCCCCGCCGCGTCCTCCGCGCACAGCCGCTCCAGAGCCTCCAGATCCATACTCTTACCTGGGATTCGATTCATTTTTTACTAATCGTCGCTAAAAGGTAGCCTATTCGTAGTAAGGCCACAAACTCAACCTTTTCGTGTTAATCATGACGTCTCTAGGGTCTCATGAAGTCTCTAGGGAGACAACTACGAAGGACATCTTATAGTCCACGATTGTGTGTGCAAACTCAGGTGTACTTTATTCCCTCACTCTCATAATCCGATCGCAAAGAGTACAAAAGCAGGACTCCAATGACTTTACGTATTTTAGAGTCACGGGAGTTTACGCATTTTCAGTTTTTGGGGATTTTTCGTTCAAAAAACTCAATAACGTTTAATCGGCCCGACATTGGTTTTGAAACCAGGACCTCGGGATTCGTGGCCTTATATATATGGCCTCTAGCCACTAGACTAACGAGTTTTTGAGTAATTATGTTATACTTGAGCACAGCAGTTGCTTCATTTAACACTACTTATTCATATATAGAAAAACTGATGACATCTAAAAGTAATGATATTATGGCGTGAGGGTTCTCTATTCCATTAAGTAAAAGCTTTCTATTGATAGATGAATTACAATAATTTTGTAATATTACACAAGTATTTGAGAGCAATAGGAAATTATTACCATTAGCACAAACGGGAACAGGTCTCACGCAGGCGAGCGGCAGACCGAGCTGCCTGCAGAGATGTTGCACAACGCCCAGAGGACTCGCCACGCAGCTGTATATAGAAGGGAGACGGCTTGCAAACGCCAACGCTGAAATTAATAATCAGTGTATTAATATTTTGTCCACCATCATTTGTATGAATTTGACGCGTGCGAAGTCAGGACGGACAGCTAGTATATAGCAACGAAGTGCACAGTACACGCGCCACGCTACATAAGGCAACATTACGTTGACATCGGCGTCGTCATCTAAAATAAAATTATACAGGTAAAATTCAATAAATACCTGAAACTGTGAATCCATAAATTCACTGATACAGTCATGTACCCAAGCGTGATTATTAACTCCAACTTTTTTATTTATGGCAAATGGTCAAATGTTAAGTGGGCACCAATGCTCATAGACATTGGCTCCTTATGATATTTCAATAATTTCTCACATAACCAATGTGCCACTAACCTTGGGAATTGATATGTTTTGTCACTTGTGCTCGTAGTTACACGAGCATAAGTAATCTTTTAAACCGAAACACAACAATAACAAGTATTGCTTGGCGATAGAATACATGGTAAGTAGTATCCCCACTTACTAGGCGGGCTTCCACAAAGTTCTACCATCAATTAGTGAACTTAGGTTTATAGCACACATCAAATCCCTTAAAAGCCGGATACTTAATAAATAATATAGGATAATAAATAATGCGTCTTCTTCGTGTCCCAATAACGAGAAATATATTTTAAAACTTGCAACAACAAAAATTGCATCAAACACTTCTCTCAATTAGAAAGAGCCTTTAAATGGGTGTTTAAATCTATGCTGGAGAGGTCTTTTACTAAACTGCATTTCGTGTATAACGGACAAGCATATATGGCGCTCACCGGTCGCGCTTTTACAAAATACTTATTGATACTGAGTCTTCGTAAGAGGTAGAAACACCTAATATATCATTTGTAATTAAACGAATTATAAATATGCAGAGTAATTATCTTATTGGTTAATCTTATTATAAGTTTTTGTATATATATGGACACATTTTTAAATAAATTCATTCCGATCCGACAAGCAAGCAAGTGTTATTTTATTATCAAGAAGAACTAAAAGTAAGCTAGATCAGTACCCCTACAGTGCCTAAATTTTATACTTACTACAAATAAAATTTATAATTATATTAATTGATATTTACAAATATTATTGATTAATTTAAGTTAAAGTATTTGATGTGGTAATGAGATATCTTCTGAGCAAATGTTTAAACGTGCTGAATTATAACTGATATTTGGTACCCGTAGGAGCGACTAGCCTAGTGACCACTGAAAGTTTTGTTATGAGTTTGAGTTATAGAATAACATATTTGGACGATCGATACGAAATGGAGGAAACTAACCTTACAGGGTATTAATTGCAAAAGTGTCTAGAGAGGAATAATGCGGTTAGTTCAATAAATATTCAGAAGTGAGAAACGTAAAAGTTAGCAATACGGGTGATATGCTGTTGAATGCACAATTGTTGAGATTAGAAATGTCGATAAAAGTAAAACCCAATGAATAGTTGAACTGATAACGTAGTTGAAAGCGTTATACGTTCGAAGCGTTTTAGTAAAACATCCTTATCGAAAATGCCGCTATATGAAAATGCTGGCGCCAATGCATTGTTGCCACAATACGCATTATACTTGCCTCCATCTTCGAGATATCGAGGGTATCTGTGATGTAAAAGCATCCTGGTAACACGAACGAGGCCCTCCATCTGTTCTTGGTGATAATAAGCATTGTAATCTGTTAATCTGCAAAATAAAAAGAAACATCTTTATAGTAAACATATACATCGTTATTCTCTTTTTCTTTTCGCTATGGAAGAACATTACACAAATATGAAATTCTCGTGAGAATAGTAGGAATGTTCGTTGTCAGAATGCGTTGTTGATAAAAGTCAATCGCAGTGTCTATTTGTCCGAGGGAAACAGATATTAAGTCATCCTGTAGTCTCAGTCTCTGAAGAAAAAACAAACTCTTGTTTATGGTACAAACAATACGAATGTGTACATTTTTACGTACAAATTTACAACAAAAAAATGTGGAGGCAGTTAATTGAAACAGAATATGCTACTACGAGGCGAAGTAGAGCATATTCATTATGACAGTTATAACCAATTACAAGCTCCGTAAAACCTATGGTATAAAAAACATTTAAAATAATACATATGTTTTGTTATTACACTAGCTCTACTTGACTGTGTTTCACCCGCGAATTATTGAAGCAATATTCATATATTAGTGTGTATGTATATCGCTTCACCTTTTCGCGGGCGCTTTCAGCGCTGAACGCTTTATTTATTCGTATCAAAACAAAAAACAATTTAAACGGGTCGAGTGGATGATCTCGGTTAAGGAAGTAATACAATGCAAGCGAAAATTAGGAGACTGTTTAATTAATGAGCTTGACCTACAATACGAAACAAACATTTCTCAAATTTCATTGATGATAATATTAATTGACTCAGAACAATATCTGTATATAATATACAGAACGACACCAAGTGTGTTGTATTCAATTAAAGCTATCTTAACCATACAAATGCGGTGTCTTTGAGATATACCGTTTTAAAAAAAAGGTACAACTCAGAATTTTAGCCCAAGACCTCAGGATATGCAGCTTTATTTTATATTTTAAACTAGCCATGAACTGACTAAAAAGGTAGTATATGTTGTATGCTTATTTATGTAATGGGAACAAAACAGATAATTGTAAATACATTGTATGATTACATTCATTGTTATGCAGATAATAAAGTTGAACAAAAGTGACATTAACATATGTCCTTCTTACATATAAATTATAATAAAATAATCTTCAAATGTTTATCTGCATTTTAACTGGGAAATGTCTGGGAAATGTCCAATGTATCATACTCTAGGATAAAAAATCCAACCAAATTAAGACTGTACATAAACATTAATACTTTTTCGGGATGTAAATCTGTGCGAAAGATCTGGTATAAATCATTCTCTATCTATAGTTTTAATATAGTGCATATGACCACATTTTGACCGTGACTCAAAATCTCAGATAAACTAAATAGAAGTAAATATCTGATGCAAAAGTTCATAATACATCCCACTTCTTAATTTTCAGTTTAAGTGTCAAGGAGCATCCATTTTTGAATTAATATACATAACATTAAGCTAAGTCTGGGCTAAATGAATTAAAAGGAAATAAATATTATCAAATCCTTATTAATATTTAATAGTTAAAAGTGCCATTATAATATAACACTTTTTTAATTTATATCATTTACAATCTCAAGCAATTATATTGGCATCAATTTAATTATAAGTTTTTTATTTATCTTCGTTTCTGGTTAAAATAGACTATACCAAATAATTTAAAAAAGGGCACAGATGTCTAGTTAGTTTAAATTGAACATGCTTATGAAAAATAAAAATATTTTTCAAGAAGCAGAACATTTTATTTCAAAAATGAATATATTGACTAGATTATTTATAAAAATAAAATATAAATTTTAAAATGTAATGTTTCGTACCGAAAGTATTAAGTACAAAATAAACATTCATAATCCCTTTTCAACTTTAAATCTAAAAATGTTTTTAATAAACCATAAATTTATTTGCTAAATATGTTTTAACACACAATCACTAAACAGCAACTATTATCAATTACCTTGAGTTTCAATTAATCTGGATAAGATTATTGGTTGTAAAATGTTTATATGCTAACAAAGTAGATTGTGATAAGTATTCTAGTATACATAAACTCTAAAACAAGTAATGAAAATAACACTCAAATGAAAATTATATCAATTCTCATATTTCTATGATAAAATATAACAAAACAAACCTAAAGTTAACAAAAAATAGTCAATTTGTATCTTATTAGTTTTTTTTTTTAACTTATATTTTCTATTAATAACATTTAAATATTTTTTATTTATTTCATGAATAATAAAAAAAGGTCTTAGTTACCTGAACATATGAGACATCCAGCGCGTAGTCTCGCTTGCTATATGAGCGCCAAGTCTAGCTGCATGACTTCTTTCTAATCGTGCAAATAAAGCAGATATGCTATGAGACAAGATCGCTGCTCGCGTCACAGCATCGGTAGGTAATAATGGGGGCTCCATACTCTCACAACTAGGATCAGTTTTCAAAACAAGATCTTCTAAAACTTTTAGAATATCATCCATAGGCATTTCTTCTGGTTCGAAAAAACCAGTACTTATTTTTCTGGTTTCCGGTTTTTTTTCCTCTTCTTCAACATCTTGGGCATTAACCCCGGCTTCTAGCCTTCCAACTACCTCAGAAACCTGGAATTCCAGCCCCCCAAAAGGCTGCCGGTCCTAGCGAAAACCATACACTTGTATCAACATCAATAAGAATTATATAAAAATTAACCAATGGAAGATTATTTTACCAATTCAGAAGGGGCATCACTCTCGGGACTAGGTATATTAGAGTCCATATCTGTAGCCGGCGCATCTCCCATGCTGCGTGGCGAATTTTCGCAAATTTACGACACACCGAGAGGAATTTGTAAACGTCACACTAAATACAATGTTTTGCTTTGACGTTGTGACAGGTTCACAGATTAATTGGTAAATTCATTATAATCATTGTTTGGTTTTGGATACTCTAAAACTGGATTAAGTTTATATATTTTTTTACAATTTTTTTTTATATATTGGTAATCACTAGTATACAAAATATCTTAATAATATTATATAAAGACCTAACAGAAAACAACCGGGCCACTTGAATTGTACAATCCAGCTTGTTGTATTACAAACGTTATATTTTAAAATTAAAATATCGCATTTTATAAGCAGCATTCATAAAATGTGATACTTAATTAGCCTTGAATAAAAAAAAATCATAAAATAACAATAAATATAACTTTATGTTGGTGTAAGTATTGTTACTATCTATGACAGCTACAGTCGATGTTGATATATGCAAAATTATTGTCAAGAGGACATTTGACAGAGTTTGACTTTCAATTGATTGGATTTAGGAGTCGCAAATTGTTTAATTAAAAACAAAATGTCTTTAGTAAAATTATTTTCACTGTCCACTCGAGGTAAAACGTTATAACTGCTCTTATTAAATAGGCTCAGCTAAATAAAAATCCTTTTTGGTGTTTTAAAATTTGATTGTTACGCAACGGTATTTATAACCTTTTTTTAAACACAAATAGACATAACAACAAATATAAATTTTGAATTTTATGTTTCATCAAATTAAAATCTCTCTATTTAGGGTCTATTTAATTTTTTTCTTGTTAAGATAAGCTATAGTTTGTACAGGTATATTGTATAAAGCAAAAATATTATAATTTCTTTTTAGTACGAACGTCTGGTGCTAGTGGTATGCTAGTTCGTCATGCCAGCTCTAGTCAAGAAGGCAAAACTGATAAAGTATACCCACCTAATGTTCCTGGCTTTAAATATGTCAATGCTGAAGATCCAGACATGAGTTTCAAAGAAATGTCCAATAGAGCTGCACAGACATTATTTTGGACAGAACTAGCACGAGGATTTGCTGTTACTTTAGCTCATATTTTCAAGGTAAGTTTTATTTTAATTTTGAATATGTTTATTTGTATAAACTATGCAGGTGTCATTAAAATACATTCATCAATTTGTTAATAGAAGTAATCAAATTAAAAAAGGTATTTTAAGAATTTGTGGTCTTAAATAAATAAATAAATATTAATGTATAATATATGTAATAAAAAAACATTATTGAATACTAGGAAATACTGGTCCAGTTTGATACCTGCTTTTGCACATTTTGGTGTATGACCTAAAAATTTTTCTTTTGAGAAACAATTATTTACAATTCAATAATTGTATGCCTTTATTTAAGGATTATGTATAACATATAAAAGACATTTTCTATTTTAAAAATTTCCAGGAGCCAGCGACTATCAATTATCCATTTGAAAAGGGACCTCTGTCACCCCGATTCAGGGGAGAGCATGCTTTGCGCCGTTATCCCTCTGGTGAGGAAAGATGCATTGCCTGCAAATTATGTGAAGCAATTTGTCCGGCTCAGGTATTTTAAAAATAATTATATTATTTTAAATTCTTATTAATATATATATGAGAAGTTAAGTGTCACAATAACTTGAATTTAATAGAATAATCAGAAAGCCAACTGTGTGCATTTGACATTCACTCCACATAATGATTAATCAGTTTTAGTGCCCCTAAACTTTATGTATTTATGGCTTTGAGTTTGATGATGAGGATGAGAAATATCTTAGACCACTAGGTTAGTGGCATCTGTGGTGACTTGTTATCAGTTTCCTTATTTGCCTACCTTCCGGAACATTGTTTTCTTTTAATACTATTAGAATAGTAATTAAATTATTTTCTTAGAAACTTAACACAGAATACTATTGGGAAGATTTTATCCCAAGGTATAATTTCATTCCTGTAAATTATATTTTGGTAATATATATGACACAAATTAAGTAATTGTTTATTAATTTTCATGTTATAATAATAATAATTATATAATGACATCATTATTCATAATAGAGTAATTGAATATTCTAATGGTTAGAAAAATTGGTTTGTACAATTTAATTTGAATCAGGTGGGCGGTGATTGTGACTACAGGTACCATGCTGTACTCCTAGCTAGGGTGTGGTATGTAGGATATATAGATTTATTTGTATGTATTTACATAATATATGTAATTTGATTACTAAAATAGAATACATTTAATTAGATCTTGCCAATTGTCTACAAAACTACCTGTAAGAGATCCCTTGAATAAGATTTATTTAGATTTTTTTTCCATGCTTCTCTGTGATTAGTAGTTTTCTATTATGAGCAATTTCTAACCGACTTCAAAACAGGAGGAGGTTCTCAATTTGACTGTATTATTTTTTGTTTGTTATTTTCAGCAAACTTCTTTTCACTTCTTCACATTTTATCCTCTAGTATGATCTCTACTTTTATTTCATTCCAAAGATCATATTACATATATATGATATTGTGAAGAGGTATTTTCTTTTCAGACACTTTTGGTATGATTGTATAGTCAACTTTGGAGCTAGTTTATTCGAAAGAATCTTTATCCACCTGTTATTTGTATTTGGTGGTGTGCATTTCTTCCTTTACAGTATTCGAAATGAATATTAATTTCGTAGTTGCTGATGAACCAGGGTGCATTGCAAAGGGTTGGCAAAATTTTGCATCCTTTGTAGTATGAAAACATTGGAGTTACTGCTACTTCCCCAAACTTGTATACCATAAGTCCATATTGGCTTAAAGACACTTTTGTATATTAAAAACTTATTATCTGTTGAGACTTTGCAGTTTTCTAGTAAGTAAACTTGTGTTACATCAGATTTTCGGTTCCTCCCTTATTGTTATTATATAATGAAGCCAAGTCATATGACAATCTTATCTAACCCTAATTATGTCATGCAGTCTTTTTGTGGCAGAACAGTGTTTTAGAGCCACTGGTGGACCTTGTGGAGTTGCCTTTCCTTAGTGTGAAAGTAAATTGTACTGACTTATAGGTGCTAGCTTTAATGTCCATTTACCTAGCCACGTAGGTACTAAGTTTAGGCCTACTTGAAACTGAGATGATGCAGTATTGGGTTGGTTGATGCTACTGCTATCATAAACACTATGGAAATTCAATAGTCGAATGATGTCAGAACCCGAACTGATGATGTGATGATGATAGTTTTGTTTACTTCTAGAAAAGGGTAGATAGTAGTAGTAATTTCTCAAAGACATAATGGGCAACAGGTTGGTTTTCTGTAAGATGTTATTTCGTTAAGTGGTTTTACAACTTTGTTTGTCATTAAAATTTTAAATATCTTCCATAATTGTGGGTAGTCCTGTAGTATATACTTCTGCTAAGTATTCAGCAAAGCAAACAACTTATCTTGAGGGGTTCTGGCCCATCCATGGCCATTTCTTAATATAGTGTATAATAATAAGGGTGGTATTACAGTTCTGTTAAAATATTTAGTGAATTTTCAAAGAGAATAATGGGTCGCCGGAGTGGGTTTCAAAACTAAGAGAGCTAATAAGGATATAGCCGATCTATTAAAGATTCTTCTATCTTCGGCCAGTGGCTTGTATGCCGTAGTCTACGTAATCTATGTTTTTCTAGAACTGATTCCTTTATTGTCAGAGGGAGGCTAACGAATCAATTGTTCTGTTGGATCTCTGGGGTGTGGTCCCAGCATGATTCATATCAATATTTGCATCAATAAACTCTCTGACGATTCCCGATCAGTGATCTTATTTTATAATGTCCTTGGAACTGATAAACTATACTTACAGTATAACTGGTGAGTGATCTGAAGAACTTTCACAGCATGGTTTCGGTGTCACGTAGTGCCTAGAAAGTACTTTTACAAATGATTTCGATTTTTAATTACGATCTTTAACTCAAAACTATTCTCAATAATCTATTAATTCAATTGTATTGAACTGAAGTAGGATGTTTGTTAATAAATTGTTCTTTTTAATTTTACAGGCAATTACAATTGAAGCAGAGGAACGTAAAGATGGTTCTCGTCGGACTACAAGATACGATATTGATATGACGAAATGTATTTACTGTGGTTTCTGTCAGGTGATTTATTTATTTTTCAATTTTAAATTGCGACATGTGAATGTAACATAATTGTTAAAAGCTTTACATGTACTCTGGGTACAGTAATCCAGAATGTGATGATTAAGCTACAATATAAACATAAAATAGCCTTACATGGCATCGCATATATAATTCCATATTTGTAATTAACTTGCACATTTAATCAACTTATTGTATGGATGTGTTTGTGATTGATTAACTGGCAAAGACAAGTTCAGAATAGGCTATTTGACAATGCGAAAAATAAAGTGTCAATTATTTTAATCAGTATATATTATGAGTTTAAAAATGGTTATTTATTAACGAAAGTTGAAAATAACAATTTTGTTAAAAAATCCATTAATTAAAATGCAATTTTTAAACGTTTGTCACGTGACACAGAACGCTCCTGATTGGTCGGGCTTATGATGACGTCACTTGCTTGTTAACCTCGTTTTTCCTAAATTTTTGCCACAGATTACAATACAAGCAAGTGACGTCACTGACCTCAGTGCAGCGCCATTTTGTCTTCTTTGATAAAATGGCGTTTTCGCGCGCTTAAATATGGAATTTTTAATTTGATATTTTTCAGCAAATCTGTACAAGAATTAAAAAAAAGAACTTTTACTGGGTTCCTTAACCTCTACTAAATAATATAAAATGGATTTTAAAAACCAGTCCAGGCTATTTCATGTTGGTTAATTTATAATCATAGTAAAAATAATTTATATTTGCATTTTCTATCACAGGAGGCATGCCCAGTAGACGCTATTGTAGAGGGTCCCAACTTCGAGTTCTCGACAGAAACTCACGAGGAACTACTTTACAACAAAGAGAAGTTGCTTTCGAACGGTGACAAATGGGAGAGTGAGATCGCATCCAACATCAGAGCAGATCATCTGTACCGTTAAACAACACTCGCTCTTAGTTTAAAGTTATAAGGTTCAATATTGCAAGTCAGACATGCGAATTTGAACCTTAAATAGGATTATTAAATTATGTGATAAATAAATAATCAACATCTCGCTTATGACTTTTACTCAGACACTTATTAGTAACATACATAAGTTTTAAGAGAAATAGTATAGAATATGTTAGCATATAGAGTAATGTTTTCTTACTATACATACTATATTCAGATAGTGAAAAATAATGTATAAAATGTTTATAATATCTTAAACTAACATATAAAATTTCTAAAATATCATACAACAGTGAGATGGGAAGTTATAAAACAACCAATATATTTTAATATTTTATTTCAAAAACGATACTTTAAATCTTATAGGATATTTTAAATATTTATTCGTAAATAAATCTCAGATTAGTAAACATTCAGTCAAAATATTTGATAATTAATAAATATAACTAATTATTATTACTTACATTGTTTTAATACTACCGAGTTAAATACAGTAACACTAAACCCGTATAGTTCTTCTATATATAAGCATTTCTTTTTTAAGTTCTATTTAAATCTTTACTTAAGTTTCTTCTTATCTCATATCATGTATATATGTGATTATATTCATCTTTATCAGGAATTTGTGTTTATGGTATTTCTTAAAAAGAATAGATGCAGGCAAAAACATCCATATTTTTGATTAACACACGCGTCACACGAGTATACATGATGAAATGTAAATGGAACTCAAAAACATAATTATTTTAAGTTGAAATTTTATATTAGCATACACAGTGGCGTCTCGATACTAAACTCTGGGAAATGCGGATTGTTTCCAGTATTTAGAAATTTTAGTAAATCGGACTTGGATTAGCGTTTTAGGAACTAGGCATTTTATTTCCTGAATATCCCTATTCAGGATATGTCTTTGTACCTAAAAACTATAACTATCCTCCACCATGAAGTTACAAAAAGAGCTTGAAAGTTGTATATTTAATTATGGTTATCATTGATTATCAAGCTATTTTTAACTAAAAGCAAAACATGTTTTTAATTAATGAAATACAAATGTCTGTTTATTTGATTGGAGGGCTGAATAAAGTTAATTTATTTAACCTCATCTAGTTCACTAGTTCAACATATATACTACTTGCCCACTTCTTAGTACATCACCATTTGTGCTTATTAACTAAATAACAATAGCTTGACAGATTTAAGTTAATGGTTTCTTTGTCATTGTAACCTTAACCTTTTTTTAATAAATAGGTTATCTAAAACAAAAGGTTTTGTTCAAGTCGGACTTCTAGTTACTGAGATGTGTTCTTTGGAACAGAGACTCTAACTTTATAATATTATTGATAATTGTTTATTATCAGTCTAGTCAATGTCATAGAGCATCTATTATATTGATAAATTATTTGTATTAATTGGTGTGATTACCGCCTAATATTTTATAACTGTATCGTTCTAAATCTTCTTGAACACTTTCTATACTCCTATCGGCGTCAATGGTCAGCACTTCGCAGCCCACATCAGGAGAACTCACCCACTTCTCATATGATTCATGAATCTGGAAGATTTTTTTTTAAATTAGTAATAAATGCATTGTTCCTACGTAGTGTAAGTACTCAATTCAATTATAAGATACATTTCTAATACTTTTTGTATTTATTTAATGGCTTTAGTTTAGCCAAATTACTATTTCTTTTTGTTTTATAAGAATACTATTAATTAACATACTTGTTCTAAATACTCTAGTGGCACCTCAGACTCTTCAGCTCTTCCTCGTTTCATCATTCTCTCCCAAACTATTTTAGGTGTTGTTCGTAGATAAACTGCAAATAATAATAAAAGTTATAATGATTATTTTTTAGTTTATTAATTATTTTTGTTAAATAAAATGACTCTTATAGAACTATATGAGACTTAATACATGTTAAAAAAAAGATTATATTAGCACATTAAATGGGTACTTTCAACAAATTTTTTAATAAATTAACAATTTGATAATAGTTAATAAACATATAATATTAAATGAGAAACACTTTTTGATTCCATTATACTAAATTTTATGTGTTTTAGTATGAGGATTTAAGAAAATCTTGATTTTATAAAAGTTTAAGGATATAACAGGTTCAAATTTTGGAAGCATTTCTAAATCGAAACTATTTTAGGATCTTAATAAGTGTTTATAATTCATTTTGTGCTCATAGAGGGAAACATCATCAATTGAAATTCTGACAATTGTATTCATCAGTCTCCAAATGGACCAGTATGGCGAAACAATTGCTGGAATGTTAATTATTGCATTAAGACAAAGATAATTAGAACTATTAACATACCAATGAGATCTAAGCTAGTGTCTAAATTCTTCTCCGTGTAGTCAAACCATTGTTGAAGAACTTCATATTCTGGTTCTTTAAGGAAATCCTGCTTCTTAGCATTTTCAACAAAACAGTGCCTGCTGTTTTGCACAGATCTGTAAATAAATAAGATTAGACAATAAAATGTTGATGTTTCAATTATGGAATTAAAACCTTTATTATCAATTAATAATTTTGATTCACTACTACCACTGTTTTGTCTTTAACAAAATTATTATTTTTAATAGTTTAAAGAACTATCTTACACTATAGAATCAAATGGAATAGATCATAATTAATGGGAAGCAATTTATGTATGACATGACAATTATTTATGTTGTAGTATAAAATCATTAAATACAGGCACAAAGGACATAACATCAGTTCCCAAGGTTGGTTGCATATTGGTAATGTAAGCAATGATTTGAAAAACTTTTAGTGTTAATGTCTATGGGCAATGTTGACCATTAGCTGGCCTATTAGAAAATTCACCCAATGTATACTATAACAAAAAAAATGTTAATTATTTAACACAGACCTTTCAAACATTTTAACTGTTATGTTTGGGTTTGACGGTGGACTAATTTGTATTTTGAGACGGCTGAGATGCACATAATGCTGGAAGGCGAAAGTCCACTCTTTCGTGTCACTGTATAGCAGACCGAGCAGGTTGTGACCGCTCACGTTACGCCATTCAGATATTGGTTCCTGTTCACATAATAATATATGATTTAATCACACATTTGTAATCAGATAAAATGTTTTGATACTTGTCTTGGAAAATATTTTGTTTTAAGGCTTATCTTGATTATTCATTTTTATCATTTTAAATAAGATATATATAAGTTTGTAAATATGTAATCGTTTGCGATTTCTTTTATGTTGCACATGAAAATGCAATTATTCGACATATGTATGACGTTTTAAAAGTTCTTTTACCTCGCTATTTGAATAATAAACATTTTAATTTTGAATTATTATTAATATATTCATCCCTTTAAACTTCCGAATAAACAATTAATAAACAATGTTATATACTTATGTTTTAGAGGCTAAAGAAAAGGTTAAGATTTTGCCGCGGTTTTTTACTTACCGCATGTGTATCTACAACTGGATATTTTTCGAAGAATTTAATACAAGTAGATTTACCGGAACCTATGTTTCCTTCGATTGATACTTTAAAAAGTCTTTTGTTTACGATGCGTGCAGCATTTGTTATTGTTGTTACATTTGACATGGTATTAGGTTTTATCTAAATCAAGTTTCGAAAACTGGTTTAAATACTTCTCGAATCCAATAAATAAGCACGCTTAACTTGAGTGTCACTATAAGTGTTAATGATAAATAATTAAATATAAGTTTTGAAAGAAATATGGAAAAACTATTTCATTTTTTACAAATGACAGTTTTCTAATGTTACTCTACATCAAACGTCAAAGTCACGTCGTTATTAAAAAATATTTTTTAGAGCTCTGGATACAAGTTGTAGTATGTTTATTTTTTACTTAATATATCTTACAAGCACAACTCTTGAAACTTCAAAGCGTGCTGCATCTTCTGGTATAAGTTTTATGTCTATCGGTGTTTTTTTTTAAGTTAGCGAAAACAAGAAACGTCTTCTCATTAATGTTAAATTACTTACAATAATAACTTACTAAAGGAGTAGTGATTTTTGCAACAACTAAAGGGTATGGTTGGTTACTCTTCGATGTTCCTGTCAGCCTGTTGGTGAGTTGACTGTTGTTTGTAACCCTGGTAACTGCTACGGTGTGCTTGGCCCCAATTTTGATAGGAACTAGTGGCTTGGTGTGCAAATACTCTGCCCCGGAGCAGTCAGTCTGTCCTTCAAAAATAAAATGCATTGAGGTGTCGTGGACATGCCTCAAGGTAATAGGTATTGTATTCGGCCAAGACCCTTGCTTTAACCGGGTGCACTGTCAGTAAGAATAGCATATGCATTTGATAAATGAAAAAGTCATAAGCATAAGAGAAATATGTTACAATCTATTAACTCATCATCATCATCCTGTTCTTATCTACTGCTGGACATAGGCTTGTTCGATGTGCGCCACGCGATTAAGCGCGTCGTTTAGCTCTCAACAGCTGCCAGCCAATTTCCGTATATTGTCACTCCACCTATCTGCTTGTCAAGGCTTGCTCTCGACTCCAGAATACGTCTATTCCAACGGTTGTCGGTTCTATGATATAATCTGTGTTCAGGCCACTGCCACTTCGGCTTTTAAACCACTTACTATTCATATAGATATCATTCATATATAATTTATATATATAAATAAAGTAAACACGCACTTACGATTTGTTAATGATAAAATTAATATATTATAATTTAAATAATTAATAAAATATGCACCATTTAATAGACTAGCATGAACATAGAATGAATGATTGAATGATGAATGCTTTTTAATGAATTTGCATAAAAAATCAAGGATTTAGATATCGCTCATGGAATGAATATATTTCGGGCCAAATTGTTATAATTTTTAACTTGATTTAAGAAACTATTATAAATAAATACTAGGTACTACTATGCAGTTAGTTCTCCAGTCGGATCCATGCAATAATCATAAGACTAGACTGAGTCTGATTGCGATTATGTTCTGGCATTTTTTTAATAAATGCCAGGATGAATGAGCATGATTTTAGCGTTGCTGTGTAAACAGTCAATACTAGGTCCAAAAATCAGTGATGTGCAAGTGATAAAAGTGGTGTTTAAACTATTGATTAAATAATAATTTATTACTGAGTTTTTCATTTACGCATGTATAAATCAAATGTTCATTCAAACGGACAGTGTGTTGTTGAAATCTCTTGAATAAAATTGCTTGGAAAAAAAATGACTTTTAGAGTAACAGATGAATTCATTACATACCTTTGCCCAGCCTTACATCATGTATGGGCTTTTAATTTAATTATGTTTATATATAGAAAATAATATTTTACTCCAATATAATTTATTATACTAAATTTAAGTTTTCTCAGACGAATTTTCGAACTTTGTCAGAGTTCACGGAGCGTATGAAATGGTGGTCGAGTCATTCAAAAGCGAGTGTAGTCGTAGTGTAAAATTTATACAACTAGGTTTTCAATTCAGAAAATGCATTAGAAAAATTGCAAGCTTTTATGAGCTGTCTTATAATATTTTCTGTTACATCGATGTTGTCTGCGCTTTTGTGTATATATTTTATTTATTTATTTGGTCAGCTAGTATATAATTATTTATATATTTACTTTTACATCTAAATAAACTAACTTTAAAAATTACTAAATTGGATTTATCATAAAAGAACAGATCTTCAAGATTACAAAACAAAAAAAAAATAGCCATTACAGTTATCCATCCTAATTGATGAGTCCTTTGAAGTCGGTTACATTACACGGTAAAATAACATGTGTCGTGCATTGAATTGTGTCTAAAAAGATAATCAATGTGATCAGATATGGCGGTTTTTCCGAACCGATACGACTTGGGAACCTTCAAGAAAAGAGCGTACTTATTTCTTAAAGGCCGGCAACGCACCTGTAACTCCCCTGGTTTTGCAGATGTCCATGGGCGGTGGTGATCACTTTCCATCAGGTGAGCCTCCTGCTCGTTTGCCACCTTTTGACATAAAAAAAAGATAACAAAATATTAATAATAAAATTTACAATATTAAATAGATAATGTATTTTTTTATAAAAAAAGCAAGATTGTTCGAAAAATAAAACTATAGGAATATTTTATGTCAAAGAGAACTTAAACATTTTAACAATGTCGAAGCAAATTGCTTAAAACTTAAATTAGCTACGCAAATTTTACCAATTCTTAGGCTTAGAATTTTATTATTATTACGTTATCCGTCGTCCAGACTACAAATACAACTAATAATACAAATAATAAAAAAGCGTGGAGTTAGAATTTGTTGACTTTCGAGCGGAATACACATGATGTATATAAATTTAACAATATTAAAAAAAAAATACATGTTAGTGTAGTGACATTTCGTTTTAATGGTCATCTCAATACTATTAAGTTTCTTAACAAAATAGTAATAAAAAACATTAATTGTCCAGAGATTCCCAAGTCCCAAGCATTTTCACCACTTTTCGTATCTAATAATTATAGAAAAAATTTTACAGATTTATTATATCTAATTAATTTAATAAATTATTGTTTAAAAAAAAATATACATATTTAATTCCCGAATGGGGGAAAATTTAATTTCACGTCTCAGTTTAATTTATTACGTTTTATTAGCCTAAACCGCGTCAATCCATCAAATAGTAATTTTAACTTTATTAAAATTTCACAGCGGGTCGTCCTGGTTCATTAAGTAATGGAATAATGAATGCATTGTTTGACTTTCAGCACGTAACGACAAACTTCCGTTTAAAGCGCGGTTTCTATTGTCTCACCATTTTTCATACTTCGTTTCGTTGTGGTTGGGCAAACTTTTTTCGGGATCCGTTTTGGGTGAATTATTATTAAAATTTATATATATATATGTATATATAAGTAATCTTTGGTTCGTCTGTAGGTAATTAATATAATATAATTAAAGTAAATATATGAACACTATTTTCTAAAATATTATCATATTTTGCACAAAGTACCAAAAAATAAATTAGCTCTTAAATTGTTAAAAAGACACTTACTCTAGTGTTTTGTTACAATAGTTCTGAAGTGAAGTGTTTTTAAATAAGCATGTGAGAGAAGTAAAGGGGTCAGGGTCGGTGGAGTATTTGTTGAAACACTACGAAATAGGGATCCGCGACGAGATGGGTAAAAAAAAAAGTAACAAACTAACTCATTCAATTACTTGTAACCACATTATGTCAATGACATTTTGTTCTTCACTTTGTGACTTTTAATATCAAAGGTATTCAATATCTTCAATATGAACGAATGACATTGTCTAGTCTAGACAAATAAAATTGAAATGTTCTGTTATTAAAACGATTGAAATTCCATTCGCATGAAAAACTTTTACAACTTAAAAAACTATAATAAAATAATATCTATACTAACATGTCTGGAAAAATAGACTAAATTCATAATATTTTAAATAAATAATTTTTCATTGTCTCGGGGACCCTAGAGTTATTTCCGTCAAACAGCAACACTCAGTACTGTTGTGTACGGGATTGAAGGGTGAGTAAGTCAGTGTAACTACAGGGACAATGGATATTACAAATTTGTTAGAAAGGTTGGTGGCGCATTGGCCATGTAAGGAATGGTCAACATTATAAGGTCGAGACAGCATACAACCAAGTGGTCCTTTTTTCCAATCCACTTTATAAAAAAAGTGTTTCCAAATCAAATATTATAAGTCATTGATTCAATCTCGTTCCATTTATCTAATAATTTCACGGTAATCTTCATTTTGATACTTATGTTTGAATTGTACGTTGATTTCTCAGTCAATTAAACTATCCGTAACTTGAAAAATAATATGATTTTTTATAATTTGAGAGACGATATGCATGTATTTGAGAGACGATATGTATGTAGCAACTGAATACGTAATGTCACTCATTTATAAAAAATATAGTATTGGCAGTATCTGTGTAAAGTTTAAGACAGAAGAAAAATTATATCGTATGCAGGAATCATTTCATCAAAACGTTATGTGTAGAACACTATCATCTCACCTAAAAAGGTTTCACTATGAAAAATAGGGGAATGATATAATAAAATCCTTATTATATACGGAACCGTTTCAAAATACTATAAAATATGTCCAGTGTCTTGACAGCGAGCCCCAGAAATAGTATTCGTACAATGCCTACAGTTTGACTGAATAGCTGTTGACATTCCATTGTCAGTGAGACAATGGGTGTGAGATGATTCTGTTTGTTTCATTTCATCGTTAGTAAAACTCGTCGCGATTGTAGTCAGCTTCGTCAGTTTGGTTGTTTTTTTTTATTTTGAAGGGCTCACATTTGCTGCAGCATTATGCTTAACGAAGATAAAAAATTCAAGTGTTTTGTGATATTTATTGTTGACCTAACTTTTTCAGTTTGTATATTATAAATAGTTAGTAATATTTATTTAAATACGTTTCAGGTCACAGATTTGAATGTAAATGTATTAATGAGAGTTTGTTTTAATGGACAATTAAAAATAACTTACATCCTTGACAAAAACCTTTAAAAATATGGATGAGAATTTTCCATATTTAAAGGGTTCATAACATTTATCTCCTTGTAATGGCGTAATTTATTTTTATGAATTACACCAGATCTAATCCAGTATTCCGTTAGTTAGATAATGGGACGACCAGGGCCAGCAGCAAGCATTAGTATTAATTATTTGTATCACATTGTTCAGAATTAGGGTTTATGTGCGATACACACACTAACTATTAAATGGGTACGAAAATTATGCAACGAAATTGTTATAGCTATTAAATATTTGATTTAATTGCTTATAAGATCAGGGACGTATATACAGTATACATTTATCACGGCTTATATCAAAATCAAAACTATACTTTAGGCTGAAATTATAAATCAACTTAAATAATTATTAAATAATAATTCATTTCATCGTAAGGAATATTCAAATTGAAATGTACTTTAATCATACGTATGATTGAGCAATAGTATTTTCGTAATTTAAATTAAAGTATAAAATACCTTTGTGTAACATTAAGCATTATGAATGTAGATTTTTTATTATAATTTACGAAGGTTTTCAAATTTTCCTATTAATGAGTGTTTTACCTATAGATACTGACACTACCTATTTTATCTAAAATATATTCCTAATGCTATCAATGCGCTGCCAACTAAGCTATCTAAGATATTATGGCCCTTGTGCATGTTTTAATAACGCTGGCTCACGTACCCTTCAAGCCGGCCATAGAGATCTAAGTACCTACTGATGTTTAGAAGTGGTTAAAGTGTTAAGCGTTTGCTCTCACCCAGACGTACTGTACTGTACTTGTATAAAGCCATCGGTTAAATATTTTATATGCGACAAAGTTGTAAAGCAACATTGTTCTTTTGTTACCATAAAGTTCGTTCATTTAAATAAGATTTAAATTACACATTTCTGGTTTCCGAAATCCCTCTTCGAGTTTTGTTTGTTGCGATTACACATACGAAGTCACAATTACCATGTCAGAGGCAGGCTATGATTAAATTTGTTCTCGTCAAATTACGGAACAACAAGGAAAGGCGTAGTCGAAATAAATTTAACTTAAACTTCTATATACTTTGACTTTTATCCTCGCTATTATTGCTATCTTGATTTTCTTTGGGATTTCTTGAGCAGAATTAATGAGACGTGTAGGAGAATCACGGGTAATAATGCCAGAATTTGAATTCTCTTGTTTATTTGCTAATCTCGAGTCGAGTGTCGAGTTTTTATTATTATTGTTATTCGACAATTGCGGGCCTTGGAAGTTTTAAGAATTTGTTCTATTCTTGTCAATAATTTGAACCTAGTGATCAAACACCTTCTGAAATGCAAAATTGTTATATTATTTATGTAATTGTTCTCTATTATTAGTATATATATTGTATACTTGGTAGTCCGTATATCATACCTGGGTTAACATGGTTATTTTTATTACTAACAGTATTTAAAACGGGATATTTACCACGTGTAACATAACATCTTGGTTCCCAAGGTTGACGATTCACTAGCGATGCTTGGAATGGATAATATTTCTAACAGCCTCAATAAGAACTTGCCTTTTCGAAACACGAGGTTTTCGTACTTGACGGTGAATGAAAATCTTGCGAGGAAACCTGCATGTGTCCTGTACTGATGATATAAAAACCCATATCGTAGACCATTTTAAGTGATTTTAGCTGATACCTATGTAATAAAATGCAAAAGTGTGTTTTTCATAAAGTAAGTGATGTATGAAAATTGATTTCCTAATAATCATAAATGAGAGCTCTTCAATAAAATTCAAGTGTACCCACACCTGAATTTTATGGAAGATTTGGATAAATTCCCAAAAAAAATAATATCGGATGAATGTTTGTAAGTGTAACATTATTGTATGGATGTTCTGTCACTGCCTGTTGCACCTCACTCAACTTAATTGTTAATCCAAAATCCAAATGTCAAATTTAGTTTTAAGTATTGATACCGTAAAAAATAAATAAATAGATAAACAAATGTCCCGTGGTATTTTTAGGTTTTTTTTGTTAACGAGGTACCAACATACATAATTGTACCTATTTATATTCGTCATTGTAACCGTATACGTTACTAATAAATTAAGTTCTTTATAATGCTAAGACGTTAAGAACGATAAAATAGTAGGAACGTTCTGTGGGCTTGGCACCGACTTCAGACAGTTTTGTAGTACATATAAAACCTTTTAATAAAAACTAAAATTGACCTATTTTCCAGTTTTGGTGCATTGTGTGTTATTTATTAAAAAGGTTTTTTTTATGGTATAGGCAGGCGGACCAACAAACGGGCCACATGTTAGTAAGTGGTCCACCACCGCCACAAGAAAATGGCGCTGTCATTCCTTACATCGCCAATGCGCCACCAATTTTGGGAACTAAGATGTTATGTTCCCTGAGCCTGTCTGGCTCACTCATTCTTCGAAACGGAACATAACAATACTGAGTACTGCTGTTTTGCGGTAGAATATCTAATGAGTGGGATACATAGCCAGACGGGCTTGGACACAGCCCTACCACCAATAAATTTATAAATGTTAAACTTTTATGCATTATTTGTTTTATTGAATAGGTTAAATATGAATCTTTCGGAAAAGTGGCAAAAACCACAACTAAATATTATTATCCTTTCCTGAATGATGAGACACGGCGAAAACGTCATTCTGAATACCACTCCTAAGCTATCATTATCTATAAGGAAGATTCGTGTTATTTCTGCCTAATCAAATTCCTGTAGTAAAAATTATCGAGATACGACGCTTATACAATCTGAAATAGAGACGGTAGAATTGTATTAGTATTTTAAACCATACTGTCAAAATGTATATATGGGCGCAAGTCGCCATTTATCGGCAATGGTTTAAAATATTAATAATATAAAATAATAATTATAAGTATATTGTCCATTATCATTTTAATATTTATATTTTATTATGTAAATTTGTAAAACACTATTATTCAATATGTAAAACTTAATTTGGATTCGTCTTGTAGACGTAACGGACTATGTAATAAAAATATTATATTATCTTTTAAGTAATTCAATTGTAATTAATTAAGAGCTATATTTAATAATAAGAACCAAATAGATATTCATCTTTAATATTAAACTATGTTTTAAGAATGAATTTGCAGTAATTGCATTAATTTATTATAAAAAGTTGTAGTTGTGAATATCCGTTTGATTCATTCGAAAAGGACGCGTTAGAAACGGGCATTGTTATAGTAACGCCATATTGCATTGACACATTTTTTTTAAAAGACAATAAATTGTTAACAAAACGAATAAAGATTCTTTAAATTGATTGATTGTTTGAAATTACCAATTTTCTTGTTGTTAATGTTTCATTTAATTTTCTATTCCTCGTGTATGTAATTATACCCCATTCAATGAATATGGCAACCGTGCAGGAGGCTCACCTGATGGAAAGTGACTACCACCCCCCTGATGCTCATGGAAATCTGCAGCACCGGAGGGCTTGCAGGTGCAGGCCGGCCTTTCAAAAATGACGACGCTCTTTTCTTGAAGGTTACCAAGTCATATCGGTTCAGAAAAATCGCCGGCGAAAGCTGGTTCCGCAGAGTGGTTGTGCGAGGCTCTTCTTAGATCAATCAATAAGAAAGTGTAATGCTTCTACGTGAAATAATAATATGTATTTGAATTTTAGTTTAAAGTAAGAGAGAGACAGAGAGTGTTTCTATATCACATTAAACGCCAATACACTAATTAAACAAAATGTTTAGATGTTTCGCTTTAAATATCCATAATTTGTTTGTTTGCATACTGGGAAATGATATAACTGAAAAACAGTTACGCTGAAATTATTTGGACAAATATTAACTTAATTCGAAGCGAATGTTTGATCATGATTGCAATTTTTGATGTTATTTGCAAAATTTCAAAATTAAGATATATTAAAATAGTTGTCTTTTTTTTTTGGACTTCAAATTACCAATTAGTGCCTGTAGATATTTACGTTCCTCAAACGTGATTGAAACTTTTATTGAAATTCCAATTTCATTCTTATTTTAAGTATCCTGTGAATGTTTTGCGACATGATAAAGGTACTTTTTATTTATTTGCGAGTTTATTTGACGGATTAATCAACTGAGGTTTTCATTTCGGAGTACGGACGATAGAATAGGACGTTAAACCTCGTGAAAGATATTTGAAGCTTTTATATTTATTCACAAGCTACCGGTTCTGCTTTGCTCGAGTAAATAACGGTTTTAACACATTTTCTTTTTAATTATTTTAATTATGAGTTATTAACTGTTAAATGGAATTAACACAGCTTTAACAAATTTTCAACCGCGCCTTTATCTCAGATACGCAGAATTAACGCAATAATTCAATATACATAAATAACGAATAATAATATATTTTTTGGATTCATTTACAAATATAATTTTTTAATTAAGTAACAAGTAATATATTCAAATGAAATTGCTTGGGATTTGATAAAGACGGTCTGGGTTGGTACAACACACTTATCATTTATACAACAAAACAGCAATACTACAATACTAATTTGTGTGCCAGCTTAAAGGGTGAGTGAGGCATCCACGTATTATTCGTTATATTCGTTCTCGTCGTTTTCACGATCAACCGGGTTGTTAATATTTCTCACAATCTCGATGTATATGGGCAATGGTAAGCACTTAGCATCAAGCAAATTTACCACGCTACCAACCTACAAAAAATTAAATAGCTACATTTAAAAAAGAAAATCTTTCTCTTTTCAATTTTAACGTGAAGTTTGGAGTGCGTATGGTACCTAAAGTACTAAATCTGTAGTAGCAAACCATTTTGCAAGTGATTTTAATAGGCAGATTATAGATTTGTAAGCAGCCATGAGAGATGTGCTCCGCTATAGTCCATGAGGTAAACTAAGCGAGCTATTATCAAAGCCAAGTCAATAAGATAATAGAGGAAGCTTGCGACTTTTACAAGTTGAGCTATTAGCGATTAAGTGTTGGATATAATTTCAGATTCTATAAAATAATAAAAACATTAACCGTACATTTCCGTTATTAAATTTTCTATTTTTCTAACTAAGTTCCATGAAAACAGCATCTCAACTGTAAATTTAAAAATAAAGGTGTGAAAACCGCGCTGGAACTCTCCAAGTACGGTGCATCTTCACTATCTTTATGATTATTGTAGTCCGCATTTTCTGTTCCAGCGCTTTTGTTTTAAAATATTTTTACAACACGACAGCTTCGCAGTTGCATAAACATGGGTTCGAAATTTAAAAACATAAAATTATTATTGTTATAGCGGTAAGTCCTTTGTATATTATGGGATTTTTCTTTTTTATTTCTATCCATGATAATTATATTGATTATCTGTGGTTTTCGGTGGTGTTTTTAAATGGTCCTCTTATTTCATATTAATATAATCAAAATTCATGCGAAATTTACTTTAATCTGCTTACTAGGAATTTATTAGTTAAGGGAAAACATTAAAAAGCGTGTTCGCTTTTTGTTTCGTTTGAATTTGATTTCAAGGGTTTTTTTTATTAGTCACTAAAGACTTTAATTTTGAATATGAATTTAATGTTATTTCTCTGAATATATTGATATTTCAAGCTTGTCGACAGCTAATTATGAATTATTTGAGTATGATGTATATACACTGAGACAAAGGATGTATTTAACATGTGACTGAGCATGTATAATTAAATCTGAGAGAGATTAATAATGTAAGAAGAAGCTCGAAGTCATAGGAGAACACGATCGTGAAGTATCAGCACAGTATATAAGAATAGATCAGGATAAAATAACAAGTGATATTGACTTAAAAAAATGGTTTATTTAAAAGGTATAAGTATGTATAAAATATTATGACCAAAAATCGAATGATACGAAGTTCTTACAGTTTATTTTTTTATAAAATTAGGTAGAGGACGGACAAGTGGGCCACCTCACGGTAAGTGGTAACTGTCGCCCATAGATATTGGCAGCAGAAAACCATTTCATGGTGTTGTATACACCAATGCACCACCGATCTTGGGAACTAAGATGTTATGTCTTCTGTACCAGTAGTTAGAACTAGCGTTATCTAAAACACTTACTTGAGGAGGTCTTTCCTGAGGTATATACGGAGTATTAAATTAAAAGACAAATAGTTTATTTTTTGTATACGAATGTACAAAGAAATTTTTGATTTAAGTAAATTTTATTATATGAGGTAAATGTAATTCAGGAATCAGGATATTTATGAATGGCCAAGTTAAAATTTAATACATACGTTTAAATATATATATGTATATCAACGCTTCATTATAATTGTTATTAGTTAAATTAAATCTAACGAAATTTTAATTGAATGAATATTATTAAAGGAGCTTTCGATTTACAATATTCCAAGTTATTCCAGTTAAATTATAATTAACGTTACCTAAAAGATTATAAAAGCGTCCGTTCGATTATATTATTTATATTTCCCCGTAACATTGGCGTATCGCAATATACAAATAAATTCAAAAAAAATGATTGCTGGAACTCGTGTATAATTCAAAACAAATTTATTCGCAATTTTCATCTTTATTTACGAATGACTGCCTCTGCCACTGAGGCTTGAACACCAGTCGGTTTCCATTTCAGGCACAAAGCCGGGCAAGCGCCATTTAGTTTTCACGTACTTAATTTGCGTCTATCGTTAATCTTCGACGGCGAATGAAAGCACTGTGAACAAAATCTCTATAATATATCGGATGAACATGTGTATCGGAACAATCTGTATCGGAGCGGCGTGGTCGCCTAATCCGTCTTCAAAAGGAACACTTACGGGCAGGCATATTAAATCAGGGTTCTGTACCTCTGAAGGGAAAAAGGAACGCTTATAAAATCACTTTGTTGTCCGTCTGTCTCTCTGCCCATCAAGACCCTTCTCCCCAGAAACGCGTTGAATAAACTTGTATAAAGTTGAAATTAATACCAAATACTGAGATTTACGATCTCTTGAATCTGTGAAAAAGTTTTAAGTTTACGCAATCAAAAAGTATGACCGTCTAAGTCGCATATTCCGTATATTCACAAAGAGAATCAAAACCATAGGGTATTTTACACGTTGACCTAGAATCATGTAATTTGGCAATAAACAATATCTTGTAACACAAGTTTAGGAAAAAATCCAAAAACCGTAAATTTATTGTGACAATGCTGTCTGATTATTTATCTGTCTAATGATACGGAACCCTTAGTGCTTTAGTTCGAATAGCACTTGCCCAGTTTTTCTATAGCAACAAATATAATTTACGTGAAAACTTTGTTTAAATATGTGTTAGCGAGTAACCCTAGCCCCCAATATGGTGTTATGTCATTGCACGTTATTATTATTATTACATATTATAAATATATACAATTATTATTGTAATTAATTGATCAATAATTTGTACAACTTTAATTAATATTATTTTATATGGAATAACATTAAATACTGGCATGTAACTATACTTCTTATTTTAAAAATGATTGAGCTGTCATAATGAAAACAATTGGATGATTGTGAGGGATTGTAAATAAATATAGAGAGATTTGGTGCATCATTGTAAAAAATAATTTTATTTTGCCATCTACTGAAATTACATATGTTTTCGCGTCACTTGCTCATGTGAATATAATAAATAAATCTGCGGCACTACAAACAGGGTATACTAAGGTGTAATGCAATGAAAGCGTTAGATTACATATACAAGTTTAAATGTCAGCTCATTGTGCAAGTGAGGACACGCGCCATTATATACTGAACGGTACGGTGTTCTGGACTTGTAATGTAAATATCCTTGTTCGAGCAACATTCGAGCTTGCATGGCTTTGTAGTTACGTATCATCAACGGGTCTCTGTTTAATTATAATTTACGTAAATTTGTATGCGATGTTCAATGAAGACTGTGACATGAACTCTGAGAGTAACTGAAAATAACTCTGACTGTTCCCTTTTATTGTACGGAATAAGATGAAATAACATACATGACATTTTAGTACTTATAGATTTTAATAGTTTCTGTTTCTTGAAATTGCCTTTAAAATTTTACTTAGTGGTAGGGTGTAAGCCCGTTCGGGTAGGTTAAAGGCTCACTCATTAGTTATTCTACCGCCAAATAGCAGTACTCAGTATTGTTGTGTTCTAATTTGAAGGATGTGTGAGCCAGTGCAACTAGAGGCACAAGAGATTTAACATCTCAGTTCCCAAGGTTGGTGGCGCATTGGCGATGTAAGGAATGGTTAATATTTCTTACAGTGTGATTGTCTATGAGCGGTGGTGACTTACCATCAAGAAGCCCATAAAAGAAACATACATATATGTATAACATAAGTTACTTATGAGTGCTAACTATTTTAGAGCAAAACACTTTGAATATTCCGTTGGGCAACATATTCTACTATGTTCCGTTCCATGTTGTCTTCCGTTGTATTCTCTACTGTGCGATATTCGTCAAAAATTTGGTACTTACCCATATACTAAATAAAGATACTGTATAAATCTTGACCGCGTGAAATGGTGGCAAGAATACTAGCAGCATTTCCCCGTTGAATCGCTAAAAGAAATGTATCGAATTATAAGGAGATTTTAACTGCATTACTTTTTTAAATCGATGACATTCAATCAAAAAAACGTTAAGCATTTTAAATTTTGTGGTTCACTGTAGCCCGAGGCATCGATCCAGACGGTTTAATCCAACATGTTCACTTAAAATAAAAAGTCTATTTTCACAATATTATATCTCGATATATGTAATATAAAAACAGTTTGTTTATTTCATATTCCTAATTAATTTCTGATGTCAAAATGTTACCTGGATAGTATCGATTTTTATACTCGGCTGAATATCATGAAATATTTCATACACTTGGTGGTATGGCGTTGTGCAACCCTACAGAGTAGATACCACCTACTAGTCATATATTCTTCGTCTTTCTTATTTATTCTTCCAAATAGCAATACATAGCATTGTTGTGTTCCAGTTTGAAATTTGAGTGAGTCAGTGTAACTAAAGCCACAAGGGATATAATATCTTAGTTTACAAGGTTGGTGGCGTGTTCGTGATATGATTAATGATTAATATTTCTTACAGTACCAATGTCTATGCAGTGGTGACCACTTACCATCAGGTAGCTCACTTGTCAGTGCTTCAGAAAATGACATAAAGTACCTAATGCTTGCTCCCAATTCAAATGCAGGCAGAATCTAGTTAACCATAAATAAAAATAGGGTCATTATAGATAAATAAATATATACCTAAAATATGTTATTACTATATGTTTGTGTTATAAGAGTAAGAGACACGAAACATCACTCTCTGCCTCGTAACATATACACGTAATAAAACCACTAGATGGTCCGCGTCCGAACTCAATCGTCCCGGAAATTGCTCTGAGACGTTTTGATTTAGAAAACGTAACGTTTGCCAAGTGGAACGGTTGTATGATTTTATTTCAAGATATAGATTCATATTGGATATGAGTAACAGCAATTTCGCTCGCCTGCATTTGATGTAGACAGCTTTCTGAGTAACTTTTAACTGAAACGGGTTCAAGTAATATTGTCCAATAGCCAAGCCGTTTATAGGATGGCTATGTAAAAATTGCTTAATTTTTTAAATACCCATCCGATGTATCGATAGTTCGCACGGGTACAATGAAGTTTTATAATTTAATTTATACAAAATAGTGATGTGTGTACGGTAGTATATATTGTGATGAGTGTCGTATAATAAAACAATTATTATGCAGGATTTTCTTACGATGAATTTATTTTTATATGGGCTTTCTGTTTTTTCACAGAATAATTCTCTTACAACACAGTGGCTGAGGAACAAAATCAGTCGTTTAATCGTGATGAAGTAATAAGCAAAACGATATAATTACTTACATTAGTATAGTAGCCTCATGTTAATAAGGTATGCGTTATTCAACATAAACGTCTGATTTTCAGAGACGTATAAAATTCAATGAATATTACCTCCCTAAAAATAGTCGAAATACGGCCGTATTCATCTATAATATTATAAATTAGAAAGTAACTCTGTCTGTCTATCTGTTGCATTTTTACGAAAAACTACGGAACCGAATTTGATAAAATTTGGTATGAAGCTATAACTCCAAGAAAGATATAGGGTACTTTTATATAAATACCACTTGACGATCAACCCCTAAATCGCAAGCTTATCTTTGGACGATAAGAGTAGTTGCTAATAAAAATGAAGGTCGACATAATTAGAAGTATAATACATATAAGTTAGGTTTACATTTAATTTTCGGTTATGTCAACAAAACAAAAAAAGAAAAACACCTCTGTCAACCAGTAAACGAATTTGACAGCAAAACATGTGTGTTCGCAATACGTACGTAAAATATTAACGTTCTCTTTTATTAAATATAATTTATTTATAGCACATTATGAATAAATGTCAGCTTTCTGCGCTCCTTCGGAATATAAACTTTAACTACACCAAATTTGACACCATTCCGTGCGCTATATACTGATAATATAACATTTTAGCAAAGACATAACCGACTTCAAGTTTATTCTTCAAATTTAAATGGAACCAAGGTCAATGTACCCTCGCAAGAGAAAAATATTTATTAAAATGGGTTCAGAATCGGTTCTGCGTTAACAAACATAAAGAACAAAGAAGTCGGTTAAAAAAGGACAACCAACTTCAAAAAACAACGACATTCGATTGAAAGAACTTGCTTAACTCAGAAAAAAAGTAGATTTCTTTATATCATTTTATTATCATTATAATTCATGTTTTTCACGACGCCCAATGAGATTACGAGCATATCAAATCAGTTTTCCCGCCGTGACGAGTATCGGTCAATGCTTATGTTGCCAGATTAAAAATATAATGTTATGATGATTATTATACTAAGTGACAGGTACTTACTTGTCTGTAATATATAGATAATAATAATTCGTATAATATTTTAAAATAAGTATTGCATTCTAATGGAGTCTTACACGGTTGAAAAGGCGTAAAAAAAATCCTATGAATATATAGTGTAAGCATTGTATAATCATTTGTTATATTGTATTTTAGAACAATAATAATCAATTACTTTATATTTCAAACCAATAACATTATTTATGTCTACTGGAATTATATATGCATTTTGTTTATCAGTTTATGACTTACGATTTTATTATCTGTGCAAAAAGTATAGTTAAGTTTTGGCGGGCTTTGACCAAACATAACATTATATTCGAGAGAAAAAAATATGACGGTTTTTCTTACCGATCACAGAGATAAATATAATTCATAAATTGTAAAAATAACGAGTAAATGTGTTTTTTTTTAAATAATTAAAGTAACTTAAACTATATAAAAGTCGTTTCTTACAATATATTAAGTATGTTTGTACCAAGATAACCGATTTAGACAACGTGAATTTAAACCAAAAGAGTGACTTCGGCCCTTAATAAGCACCCCTTAGCTATCTTGTAATTAATATTTGTTTATACTTAATTTCGTGCTCGGCGGTGAAGAGAAACGTCGCGTGAAAATTGAATATGACGAATTCTGCATGTAAAAAAAAACAAAACGAAAATCTCGGTTAATTTGCTAGAAATACGACTATATATTTTCATTTCAATTCAAGCCTTGGTATATTGACGATATAAGCTATAAAGTACGGGCGCGTATTGTGGGAGGTTTCAATAATCCCACGTACGGGTCAATCAGGCGATTGCCTCACGGGCAATTGGGAATTATAGTTTTATATCATTCACTCGTTATTTCGCTTTGACTGCACAGTGAGTAAGGATACAAAGCGCGATGCCGCTTGGTATTACGTGAATGAGTGAACGTATCACATATTTTAAAGGAAGCGTTAAGTACAGCTTTCGTTATACAAAGATAAATATCAAGGCAGTTGAATGGTATGGGCGATAGTACATTTAGTGGCATAACATACTTTTATTATGTATCATAATAAAATTGGCCCGTAAAAACGTCTAAAATAATATATCTATACATAATATTGTACTATCTTAATTTGGTTGGAATGTTTCTTGTTAAAACTCTGTCAAAGGATAAGATATAAGTCGGTCAATAGATGTAGCAATAAGGTTTTTAATATACTTTGTAACCCGTGCGCTAACCGTTTAGTTTGTAACAATTTTTCGAACCTAATAATTATTACTGACCTAAAACACGATTCAAACATGCTATAAACTAGCCACTACTCGAACAAGTCCGTCAAAATAATTATAAATGCAATTCAAACACTAAAAGATCATATTATTCATATCGATTACTGAGTTCCGTACCTATTTTAAACATGCACATAAAATCGCAAGTGATAATAAATAACAGAATAACATAAATTATATTTGATGGCCTTATTCCGAAAATAGTTTTCTAAAAGGTTGGTCCTTTTAATTTCGCTTGTCCACATTCCTCCACACCTCGAAGCGCGGCAGCCATATTTTTCGTTTGGAAACCGATTTATGTCGTCGTTCCCGGTCGTTTATTTGTTCGGAAATCGGCGCAAGTGATTAAGTTGTAAAAAACCGGTAGATACTGATCTTTCGGTCTCTTTGGTGCTAAATTTCGTATTCCGGGCCATTTCGATACTGAAATTTATTTTATTGTATATTTTTTGGTATTTCGCAGTTTCCGGCCTGCGTATGTGTTACATTTTTGTATAACGTCATGATTATTTCCTTCCTGAACGATTTTGGAACGTTGATTCCAATAACAAATTTAACTATTTTTTTTACTAGTAAAAACGCGGCACAAGCTTCTAGCACAAGGCTACTGCTCTTAAAGAGATGACTTAAGGCTCGTGCTACCACGGTGATCTATTTAAAGTTAGTTATACCATGTGACACAATGTCTAATATCTTTGACTATTTTAAAATTGTTTTCCTTTTCCACTACATAATGTTAATTATAAACATGGGGCTTAACAGATGGTTGATGGTTGAATTATTTTTTTTTGAAAAATTGTATTTTATAGCTGGGCGAAAGCGAGAGTTGGTTTTGGAAGAAAATATTTAGAGACTATTTAAAAGTTTATTTAAAAAAATATTTTCTGCCGCACAGTATAGCCAATAGACATAGCACTATGTCTATTAGACATATAATTTAGTTCCCATGGTTTGTGGTGCATTGTCCGTTGACAACAATTGCTGACCTGTCAGCTTTAAATTGGAATAAAAAACCCATAAACGAACCAACCTACATATATGTTATAATTTTGTACCCTCTGGTGATAGAAAAAATGTACATAGTATATAAATTTTAATTCAAATTATGTAGCAAAAATCAATCCCGCAAAGCACGTAAAATAAGTATTAAATACACATTCAGTTTCGTGAAACATAAAAAATGGACTTCTTGTAAATGAAATGGATCAATTCCTACTGGAGTGCGACGTTGACTTGAATATTTTCACTATGTTTACGATGAAAATAGGAAAGAGAAAAAATTATATTGGAACTTAAAAAAATTTTTCTTTTCCTTTATGTCTATATTTCGTTTTTAATTGAAAATTGTTACTATAATTTATATTATTTTCTTGTCAAAGAAAAAAATCCAACCAATAGACGTAAATAACAATTACCGTTTTAATCACAAAACGCTGTTTTATAACTCAAAAACTTTTACGTTTTTGGACTTAAATTGGTTTTTTATTGAATTTATGATTGGGAACCATTAAGAACTTCACTAGATGAAGTAAATCCTTTATAAAAAGGCAAAAAGGATAGTAACAATATGTAAATATCTCACTGCTGGGCGACTTACAAGCCCAACCGCCGTAAAGCAATACTTAACATTGTTGGGTTCCGGTTTGGGGGTTAAGTGCGTCAGTATAAGTGTGTGTGTGCATTAATGTAAAGTGAACGTGACAACTTACCATCAGGTGGACTAATTGCCTGCCTACATATACTATGTATATACAAGAAGTTATTACATCATTGAAAGACTTAATATTTTATTGATTTATTGATCTCTTTAAAATGCTCGATTTCGATATAAGAACTATTTTGATAAATATAATGATACTTTTGCTATCAGACCTTATGATATCTAGTAGGTTTTGGATCAATTCAGTTTTACAGCGATGTGATGTTACTTGATTTTTTTAAAGTATATAATCTAATTATATTTTTACTATAAGTATTTGAAATGGAATATTTATCATGTTTTTTATTTTTATTTGGTGGAGCTCGATATTTCGACATTATCTACGAAGGTCTTGTTCAAGAAAAAAAAAAGTTTTTTTTTTTTTGTTAAAATTGCAGCTAAATGCACAATTTCAAATGCGATCGATAGCAAACATTTCAATATTAAAATTGTTTATATATATTCATTTGATCACGTTAAATGACAAATGAAGACTATTTGAATATACTTTATATCTGATTTTGGTCTGTCAAAATAGATTACATTATTTTCCAATAAGCCTACAGAGTCAACTATCTTATCTTTACCATTTTAAATAACAACGTGATATGTATAACAATCGGGCTTACCTTTTTACCCACATAATAAACTCCATACTGTGAAACCTTCTGCCATCTGTTCAATAATATAGACGGTTCACAGGCAGATAGCGTTAAACCGGCAACATTGAATTATATATTTTGTCGCTATGATAATAAAGTTTAAATTTAATTTTTTTTTTTAACGAATGTCATTATGAACACATATGGGTTTTATATATCAAAGAATAAAGATCAAAATGCAATGGTGTGATGTAATGGCTTACTGTTCTGAAAAGGCGTAAACGATATTATAGCTCGTATGTTAACACGCTCTCCAATTTGATTATCCCAGCTTTAGCGTTTTATTTTTAATCCTATGATGACAGAGGGCGTCTGGCGAATATGTGATAGTCTATTTAATACAATTACTTCCGCCTTTTAAACTTTTTATATGAATAAAATATAGTAACAAAGTGTACCTTAACATGTTAAAATGTTAATATTTTATGAAGATTTTTTTATTATATTATTTATTTATAAACTTAAATGCTTCTACAACAAGTATAGGTTGTGACAAAAGAGGTGAATACTAGCGCCATTTTCTGTCTCAGTATATGGAGAAAATAACCTTTGTGAGTTTGTAAAAAACTTGTAACTATACACGATTAACTTTAATAAAATAAATTAAATTATATCGATTGTATGCAAATATTATAAATATTAATAAAATAAAAATTAACGTACTACTACCTAATAATGCATAAATTTTACAAAAATGTTACATATTAAATGTTGCCCTTAAATTGGCCTTTTAATTTTCAAACGATGAAAAGCCAAATATATGAGTTTAACTAATATGATATTCGGAGTAATGTTTAGTTTGTTTTATCAAATGTAATATTCTGAAAGATAATTTTATTTAACGAACGAACGAAAAAATTCACAACACGTAATTTAAAAAAAAAACGGAAATATAAAAATAAAAAGTTTTAAAAAACAAGACATCTTGCTTAGCAACGCATATTTAATATTCGATAAACCTGCAAAATATGCGCAAAACATTCTTATTACTATCGGTATTCGACCCAACCCTAGCTTAAACCGTAAACTCTTGCGTTTACGTAGACGAATATTTTCAGCGTGTACTTTACGAAATATCTCCATAAAAACTTTTCGTTTGCATAAACGTAACGCTATTAAAACTCGCCCGAGGTGCATGACTAGTCTTTCAAAAAGTGCACGGGACTGAAACCGCGGGCAATGCTCTTTCAGAATATGTTCGTAATTAATCAACATTCCTTTTAAAGGTACTTCAATTTATCTAACACATCACTTTCAATGAAAAAAAATATCCTTTACCACGATTTCAAATTAAAATATACGTCATGTTAATATGCGAGCTTGAAATTTTCTACTTATGCGATTTTTTTTTTAATTTTTTAGACCCGTCGGTGGTAATTACAATAAATGATTTTCTATATTAAAAGCCTTTAAAAGGTACCATTTCAGCGAATAACATTTACAACAAGGCTTATGAGGATTTATGAAAATAAAACTACAAAAATAATAATGATTTAATATTATCGGAAAAGAACAATTATCATAAGGAAAAATAACATCAAAGGAATTTACAATAAAAGTAAATTGGTTTGGATATAAGAGTCAAAGTATTCTCAACATTATAACATTTGTAAGTGCCTCTTCAGTACCTACCACGTCTCGAGCCGAAGTGCGATCTCATAGGAGACTCATGATGGAGTGCTTAATTTTAAAGGCGATGTCTCGTACTCCCCTCGATGATGTTGTGAAGTACGGCAATAATTCCAAAATTATAAAAAAATGCCATCATGTTCGCTGTACTTAAAGATACATTTATAATACATTCATTAAAAAATAGTGTTTATTTTTTTGTAAAAAACCAATTCCAGACTAAACTAGACCACAGTTTCATAGATTAAAAAGTTCATAAAATTAAAAGTAAAACACTTCATATGAGAATAAATAAGATAAAACAAAACGTATAAAACACACCTGTAGAAACTTCTAGAAATAATTACATTAAGGGACGCAGCTTGATAATAACTATGCGCGTTTATGTATGAACTAACTCTTGTATTAATAACGTTTTGTTACACCCCCGAGACCGATGCATTAGCAAGCTTAAATAACAAATTTCATTGTTTACATTATATAACGCATATATTTGTTTGCGTGTGTGTGCGTGTAAATTGCGTGCGTGTGTAATGTCGACTACCTCGTCGGTAGCCGCTAAGACTAGCTTGTGCAGTGTACAACTGATTCTACTTATCGATATAATTATTTTATGACTGGAATGCATTAATTTTATTTTAACGTTAAATTTAAAAACCCCCTTTATTTGTGATAGATTAATACACTTTAATATGGATACTATTAATGGTGGAATATGCTTGTTGGACATATGTTGGACTATTAATTAACTAATATTATTTTAGATCCAGGTTAAAGAACTTTTATTATTCAATCTTACAGTATACTTGTATAATGAGCAATACATATAAATTTATAGTTGGTTTCAATGTTAGTACATGTCCACAATGATCCAAAAAAAGGATACATAAAATTAAATTTTAGCAACATTTAATTTAAAATTTAAACATAGAATATTATTCACTAATATTATTCATATACATTTTCTCTTACAATTTTTTTTACAAAAGATTGCCCTTTTGAACCTTCTAAATTACCACGTATGAATAAACACGTGTTATTTTAAAGTTTATCATTGATCTCAAGTTTAGGTTAACGGGCATCTCTACAGAGTGATGAGATCTAGTTATGTTGTAAAAGAAATTGATTAATTAATATTTTAAATGAAGTACAAGCAGTTAAATAAAATCTTCTTCTTGTGTGTTCTTGTCTTGTAAAATTAAGCAATCACTAAAATGATATTTAATCAAGCGGTTGAATGACTTCTTACGCTGCAAACGCAACAATCTCACACAATTTCTAACCTTTATTAATAATGTCCCTTTACGTTGAGTCTATTTCCTTTGTTATAAAAAAAGTGTGTGTTCAATTTCGTCATCTGTGTTTGCTTATAGTTGTTATTTTATATTAAATACTAAGTTATTTGTTCAATTGGGATTGACTAGAAGATTATGCATATTGGAATGATATATTTACCTTTGAACTTTTTGTACTCATATATATATAAATAAGGCGTAAATTACATAATGTCGTAATATTCACCTTTTTATTTTTAGCTTGAATATAGTATGTTTGTTTTTTATATCATGTTTGATATCAAAAATTGTTCCAGGTTTGCTTAAGGTATTTTGAATTTCAAACCGAAAATTGATTATTTATTTTGAGATATATTATATTTTAATAATAAATTTAAATGAAAACACCTACCTACAGCCTACCTACGCATTACAATAAAAATAGCAATGTGTATTGCAATCAATCAAAATCTCGATAAATTAATTGAAACCGCATTCAATTACGAAACACCGAAGTGACTCCGTTATTTGAGATGCGAATTTTAAAATTATTTATTTTCACCTAATTGATTTGTATAAGGACGTTGACGTGGGTTTACAAGTTCAGAATATTATATGACTTTTTTAATCATTTTATTTACATATATATAAATATTATATTATGTACATTATTAACTAAGGCTAATAATAATAATTTTATAGTTTCGCTTGTGAATTGTTTTTTCTTCCTTGGGTTGACAACGACCTCAGTGGCAGATACGTATACGTGTTAATGTGGGGGCTACAATGTATTTATTGTTACTTTATTGCAAATTTATAAGCAAATAATAAAACATAGCAATCAATTTACTTGAAGCTTTATGATATTCTACTGCGAAACAGCAATACTCAGTATAATTGTGTTCCGGTTTGAAGGGTAAGTGAGCCAGTGTAACTACAGGCACAAGAGAAATAACGTCTTAGTGCCAATGTAAGGAATGGTTAATATTTTTTACAGCGCCATTGGTTATGATCATTGGTGACCACTTACCATCAGGTGGCTTATTTGCGCGTCCTCCTACCTATATAATAAAAAAAATAGTTAAACAATAGCTTGGACGCTTAGTCTCTGAATAGTAAATTAAAATATATAAAAAAAAACAAAGATTCGACATAGACGATAATATTAAAATCAAAAATTAATTTAAGCCACTGGCTTAACACAGATCATCGTCGCTCTCATGAAGATATAAATATTAGCAATACCTTGAAAGCGGTCGTTACTAGAAGTCTTTGATGTAAAATGAATTATTTAAATATTATGTTCGATCAAATTTCAATTTTAATAAATAAATTCTTCCATTATTTGTATAATCAAATTATTCTGAAAAAATTCAAAACATTCACACAAAAATTGCGGTTTTGTTTTAGTGAATAAATATCAATCAAAAAAATAATGCAGGTGCGGTTTAGTCTGCACACGCTATCAGCTTTGACGGCCTTTGTCAACTAGTGGGCTTTATTCAAACGCCCTTTATCAATTTGTTGTTATTAAAAAAAAACAATAAAAAGAACAGAACTTAAATATCTCGCTGCTAGGGTGTTGGTACTCGATATAAGAGATTTCGCCAGCTTCGTGTTTTCTTTAGCGCCGAGCACAGTAAGCGCAAATTATTTGGTATATATCTGTATTCTCAATCGTTTTTTAAGGTTTATATGAATAGACTAGACAGTTAAACACAAATATTAACACACACATACATAACCACATCATCTATAAAGCGCATATTTTAATATTGGGGAATACAAAACGTTGCGATTTAGTAATCAAAGTGATCATGGAAACATAAGTTTGGAAACCTTTTTTATATTTAGCGAAGTTTGGACATCAACAGTTCGTTACAATATCTAAGCAATACGTACATTAATTCGTTAAAAAAAACCTTCCTTCTTTAAATATTTACACAAAATAGTAAAGTAATCGTGATTTTTAGTAGGTATATAATTATAAAATTCATGACAATACGTCGCGTGATCCATCAGGGTAGAATATGTTTAAAATCGGTAAAATACGTTACATATATATACATATATATTTATATATATACGCATTAAAACATATTCATAATCATTAAAATAATACGTTACGAATATATACATCAATAATTGTAGAAATGAATTTCAACTTATTAGTGCGCTGAAATATTCGACAACATGGAGTCGTTTTACCTGACGGCTACATTCCTATAATTCTTTTAGATTGTGAATCTATTTAATGAAAACAGTATATCCTTATATAGGAAACATATCAGATAGTAACATTAAATTTATGTTCAATACAGTATTCATATCTGCAGTAAAATTACTCGCCGTGTCAATTTCACGGGCTGGCGGCTAGCGCGGCATATGGTGCTATCTGTACTGAAAGTGCTTCGGAGTATGCATATTATACAAAAATATATCTATATAGCTGTTGTGTAAGCCACTTTATTCACGGTATCGTTAGGTGTGGAATTGCAGTAGCATTAACCAACCGCACCTTTAAAATATTAGTAATATATCTTTGAACTACTTTACAAAACATATATCATTTTAGGAAAATTATCCATTATGCTTTGATTACCGCCGCTTACTTTCCAAAAGTGTCTTAATTGTTATTCATGTTGAGTTCCTCTCAGTCACAGTTCCTGAATCGCGCTAACGTTGTGTTCACTGTAATAGTTATTGGTCTTAGAAAAATGTTTGTCGAGAAAATAAAACGCTAATCCAGAATCACAACATCGGTTAAAATTTCGTTGTTTTATCCTACAGATCTGTTTCATAGTACCTACTATCAGGGATCATAAATAATACTGGAAACTACCAGGAACACATAACTAAAAAGAGATGACATGACGGTCTGTCAAGTCGTACGTTTAATTCAGTTGGACTCGGGCTGTGATTGATTACTCGTCCGTATGTCCGTGTTGGTTTGAAATGAAAAATCATTGGACGGTCGAGTAAAATCGTGCTGTCCAATACACGAATTTAAAAACGAGACATGGAGATGACGTTCACGAATCTATTTTTGTTTTTGTTTAAAGCAAATATTAGACAAATCCATAGCATTTAAAAATTTTGTAAAGAAAAATTTACGATATGTTTAATTGTTTATTATCATTGTTTTTATGCTAAAATAAAAAAGTAAAGTAACAGCCTGTAATTGTCCCACATCTAGGCTAAAGCCTCTCCCTTTTAGGAGAAGGTTTTGGAGCTTATTCCACTACACTGCTCCAATGTGGGTTGGTGGATACACAAGTGGCAAAATACAAATACATTGAGATTAAACACATATCCCTACTAGCTACCAATTTCGGCTTCAACAATAAGGTTCTGTATAGTATATATTAGAATTATTCTGATCGCTTTTCCTTTTCTAAAGTTGAAATTCCCGGGTTTTCTCAACTATAATTTTATAATTATATTCACGTATTATAAATAGAAAGCTTCCTCTTGAATCCCTATGTTTATTGATGAGAAGGTGAATATTGAATAAAAAAATATATTTCGATATATATTCCCAAGCAAAGCCGCAGTCAATAGCTTATGAGTTAACGCTCAATGTAAACGTATACAAAATTAAAGTATTAACAAAATAAATTTTATTTCAAATTTAATTATTCAGTGTGAAACAATTCCACTCTAATTAAATTATACAACAGTGCCTTAACAATTAACCTTACAACGAATAGTTCTACAGTGTATAATTTACCCGAAACAATTAATCAATATACCCTTTAAACGCGAGAGTTTAGATGGGTATCAAATTTACAACAACATCGGGTCCAATGAAATCAACTATACGAAAAATAAATATAGCAATTAACGTTATTATCTTTATATTATAAAATTAATCTATAGGCGTGTAACTCACTGAACTTCTCCTAAACGGCTGGATCGATTGTGATGTTTTTTGTGTATTGGAGCGAGTCCCTGGATGGTTTGTAATAAGTAGCGCTGCGATCAGTTTCAAGATTTAAAAAAATCGAACGTAGGGTTAATATACTTGTACTTATTAGAAATTTATCTAAATCAATTAAAAAGGATTAAATATTAGATTTTTATATAGATATTAAGGTGACGTTAACAATTTGATTTAGACAAGTTAAGTATTCGTTTTAAGCATGTTTTATTGAAATAATTGATTGTAAACTTATATTTGTTTATAATATATTATTATAATATATATATTATATTAATAATGAATATAAACTCATCTCGATTTGGTTTTTATGTAATAAAATACATCATTAAATCAATGAATCATATTGTAACTAAAACTATTATAAATGTATCGAAAATTGGGCATACTAAGGAGATTTCTTTATTTTGTTTTTTGTCCCATGGGTTAGGGGAGTGGAATTATTATTAACATGCACTTCAGAATCTTGACACTGAACTTCAATTTTTTTATATCATTCTCTTCCCTTTTTTGTGTCTGTCTTCACCTTAATTTTATCCAATTTCTTTTATAAAACAATATAAACTGCGTCTTATAATGGTGCAACCATGTTTTATACTGAGATGATTTGGAGAAAACGAAAATATTACTGGTAAACTTTTCAACTGGCTTTCTATAATCCCTCTGGATAGTTACCATCCAAAACTATCAAATTCGACCACCAAACAGCAGTACTTAGTATTGTTGTACCGCGATTTGACGGGCTATCTCCGACTATAGGCACAAAGGATTTAGGAAACAACTTAGTTCCCAAGAATCGTGGCGCATTAACACTGTAAGGCATGCATTTTTATCTATTTAAATTATTTCTATTTATTTACAGTATTTTAAATAAATAAATGATAAGGAGAAAAATAAAACTATTGTAAACGGTGTCATTAGTAAGATGTCGCATCTAAAAGTTTAAATTCATAATATATTACTACGTTAAAAAAATGAACGAATTTCTACCTACATATATTCTCAGCACACAATAATAAACGTCGATTAATTTTAATCGGGCAACATTAAGCCGAACCGCGTTGACATTTGCGTTTGTTGCCCCTAAATTGGCCACCATCTTGATTTCCCAACGAAACCGCACGCCTGCTGCTGACTGGCACATTTGTGTTCGCACATTGTTTCATATGCCAATGGTTACAAGATGGCAAAATAAAATATAACCTCGTTTATATTAAACCTACTTATTATTTCAATTTTGCCTTTTTTTATAACGTTTTACGTTTTTTTTTTAAACGTTTTAGTTCATTTGTTTTTAAGGTGTCATTTTCAACAAATTTCAAAAAATTACACACGCCTGCTAGTAGTTGATTATCTTCAACCATACCACTACTACATCTTGATATCTAATAATAGATAATAATAGGTATAATCTGACTAGATAAATTGGTATTACTATACGGCGCGCGGCTGTCAATACAAAGAAACAATAAGAATTACCTATACAAGTATGTACAGAATATACTACACTAATATGATAGATTTTTATATATTCACAATACCACTTTGTATCAATTTCGAAGATACTTTATATCATATACGGTATCACGTGTCTTCGGTATTCATATGTCCTAGATATTAATACAGTCTATAGTAATAAAAATTTTAGATTTTTTAATTATTTGTATAAAAATCGTTTTTATATTATTTACTAACAAACAAACGCCCAATTGTAATTTATCAATAAAGAATAAGATTTAAAATATTTTATATGAACCACATAAAACTTAAGAATAATTAAGCTTACAGTGAAAAAAAATTTAGAATTTGATCGAAGTTCTGGAGATTAACCTCCTGCATACAAACAAACAAAATTATCTTTTTATTAAATTTATTTAAACATGTGGATCATTCTTATTCAACGTATAAATGACATATCCCTAGCGCAAAAACAGTTGAAAATTATAGTATATCGATCTACATTATATAGATAACTTTGAAACTGTAAATTCGAGAAATACGTCGAGGCGTCTTTATTCTCCGATCAATGAATTAAGTAAGCTCTTTATTCGGAGCTCGAACTCAACGATTTTTATTTCTCTCGCTTTTATGTATGGAAATACTTTGAGTTAGTAGGTATGTTTTTTAATTTTTTTCCACGCTGGAAACATTTTTTTACTTTTGTTTTTGTATCCAAGTTGTATCTAAATCTTAGAAAATCCTTTGACTAAATGTAATAAAGTAAATTTTCCGATGTCAAATTTGCTCAGAAATGGACTGTCAACTTCACGTTTTGTATAAGGCAATTTCCACCTCTTGAATTCCTCATACTATCTTTGATAGTGGAAAAATTGGTACTCGTAAGTGGGTTCACCTTTTATTTTTTTTTTTTATTTTTTTCGCTGGAAAAACGCATTACTCGTTTCCCCCACGTGGAAGTGGGGGGGTATGTGGGACTCGCCGGTGCCCAAGATGTTAGCGGCACACCGGAATACCCACTAAAAAACCAGCGGTACCCTCTCCGTCTCATCGGTAGGCGCCACGGGATCGCTTTCGCATACTACCGTGACGCCCTGACGGTCGGCCCACCTATGCGGGCCTCCAATTCCTAGGGGGGATTCCCGGGGTACTGAGAACCCTCCTAGCTCCTGTGGCGCCTATTGAGGCGGGGGGAGAAGGTGCGCGTAGCGTTGTTTCCTCCTCCCCGGTCTTCTTCGGCGGATCGGGTCTGCAGCAGCGTCCACCTCCCGCTCCCGTTCCGCTGCCTCCTTCTGCAACATAACGTTTTCGCAGAAGGAGCGCATTTCTGACCAGCACACCTCGCTACCGAGCATTGCGTTGATGACGCTCGGCAGCGAGAGGTCTCCGCCCAAAGACGCCACCAGGGAATGCCTCTGGGGCCCCCACGCAGCACACTCAGTCAGGGTGTGGTACGCCGTGTCCACTGACGCGCCACACTGATGGCAGGAGGGTGACACCTCCCGCCGCGCTATCACGTACAGGTACTTACCGAAGCATCCGTGCCCGGTAAGTACCTGCGTCATCCTGAACGTGAGCGTGCCACGCTTTCTCTTGACCCAGCGACTCAAGTGGGGACGAACCGCCTCCACTGTCGCCAGGCCTGCCGTGGGTGACCCCAGATCCTCCTCCCATCGGGCGATCAGGGCTTGCTGGGCTATGGCCCTGATGCGCCCGACCTCCGCCAACCCTGGACGGTAGCCGCCGTTCCTCGCCTCCGCCCGGAACCGGTACACCTCTGCGAGCACCTCCGCTTGGAGTTCCCAAGGTGGATCACCCGCGAGAAGTGTCGCCGCAGTCCATGACACCGTACGGTACCCTCTTATACCTCTCACTGCTATGACCCTCTGCGGTTTCCGCAAGAGGGCCCGATTGCCAGCGGTGAGGGCGTCTATCCAAATCGGGGCACCGTACAGCGCCATTGACCTCACTACACCGGCATATAGTCGCCGACATAGCGATCCCGGCCCTCCCACATTTGGTAGGAGGCGTCCCAGGGCGGCAGCGGCGTTGATGAGCTTCGGCCCGAGTTGAGCGAAATGCTGCCTGAAGCTCCATCGTCCGTCCAGGATCAGGCCCAGGTACTTCATCTGGGCCTGCACCTTGATCACCGTCCCCTGGACGGTGATACTTGCCCCTCGAGGGGGTCCCCTTCGTGGACCGTGGAAAAGGAGAGCCTCCGTTTTCGAAATGGAGACCCTCAGGCCCAGCGCTTCCATCCGGTCCACGGTGAGAGCAGTTCCGACTTCAGCCAAGCGGGCTGCGTCCCCAAAATCTCGCCCTGTCGCCGTGATGAGGGTGTCGTCCGCGTAACAGAGCACCCCCATCCCGGGAAGGACGGGAGCTCTCAAGAGCCAATCGAAACTAACGTTCCACAGGATTGGGCCGAGAACCGACCCCTGTGGAACGCCGCAGCCTACCCGATGCCGGACTAGCTCCCCATTGACCCCCACCCAGAGGACCTCCCGGTCCTGGAGGTACGCTTCCAACAGTCTCCTCAGATAGGTCGGCACCCCGTGGTATAGAAGTGCCTCCCTGATCGTCTCGAATGGAAGACTGTTAAAGGCGTTCGTCACATCGAGTGACACCGCCAGGACGACTTGCCCCCGGGCCACCGCTTCTGTCGTCCGAGTCTTCAGGGCGTCCAGGGCGTCGACTGTTGATCGGCCTGCCCTGAACCCATACTGGGCCTCTGAAAGACCCGGACCGACCTCCTCAAGGTGCTGAACAAGACGGGCTGCGAGGACCTTTTCGAAAAGTTTGGCCGTCTCGTTCAGCAGCACTATTGGCCTGTACGCCGAAGGGGAATTCATCGGCCGACCTTCCTTCGGCAATAGCACCAACTTCCCCTCCTTCCAAGGCTTCGGAAACTGCCCGCTGCAAAGACATTCGTCGAACAACTCCCGAAGCCTTGCACCTAGGTATTCCAGAGCGTCGCACAAAACACGCCCTGGAACCCCATCTGGACCCGGCGCCGTGTTCTTGGTTTTCAAGCGGCCGAGGGCCATCTCCATCTCCCGCTCCGTGATCAGTGGTGGAGCCACTGCGTCTTCTATCACGGAGCGAGGGGCCATCTGCGGAGGGACGTGCTCGCCTGGATGGGGGAAGAGTTCCCCAACTAGGCGCAGAAGAAGATCCGGTGGCAGCGTCTCCGTGACGGGGGCGCTTACGGTACGGGCGCCCCCACGGGTCTCGGTTGAGGCCCGCCAGAAGCTCCTCCCTGGCCCTCTCCTTGGCCTTACTTATTGCCAACTGCAGATCTTTTTTCAGTTGACGATAAGCGGCCAGCAACTGTCCCTCCAGTTCCGCGTCGAGGCCGTTGTGTCTTCGACAGCGGACGTAGGCCCTCCGCGCCCGGCAACACGTCGCCCGAAGGTCAGCGATTTCGAGCGACCACCAGTAGACATGCCGGCGCGGAACCTTGCGCCGGGTCCGAGGCATGGCCGCATCGCAGACCTCCTTGAGGGAACTGCTCATGCGACCCGCCAGCTCCTCCGCGTTGGCGCCCTCCCTTCTCTCTGCGGAAACCCACCGCTGCACGATGGCAGCCTCCTTGACCAGCTCTCGATCGACCTGGCCGAGAGACCACCTCGGCAGCGTGGTCGGCACCCTCTGGGGTTCCGCCGGCCTGCGAGAGGTGGAGATCTCAAATCGGATGTAGCGGTGATCCGATAGAGTCTCCACCTCCTTCTCTACTCTCCAGTTCTGCACTCTGCGAGCCACTACAGGGGTAGCGAACGATACGTCCACCACAGAACCCCCCTGTTGGCGCACGCAGGTGTGAACCTGCCCCTTGTTGAGGAGGGACAGATTGGAGAGTAGGGCCCACACTTGTACGGCCCTCCCTCGCGGATTCGTGGCAGGGTTGCCCCAGGCACGCGATTTTGCGTTTAGGTCGCCGAGAAGTATTGTCTGTTTCGACGACTGCCTAGCCACCGCAGCTCTGACCGAACCGAGATAGATCTCGAACTCAGCCAAACTTCGGTTCGGGGAGAAGTATGTTCCGATTACCACGAACTCCCCCCACCCCACCACTACGTAGCCTGAGCCCCTCTCAATGAGTGAAAGGGGTGGACCGATTCCGCTTCTCGTGAGGACCGCCACGGTGCCGTCCATGTCCCCTAACCAATGAGTTAAGGGCGGAACGTAATAGGGCTCGCAGGCCACAGCCAGGTTGATCCCCCACTCCACCATGGACTGCAGCAGTAGGTCCTGAGCCCCGGCGCAGTGGTTGAGATTCGTCTGAAGGAAGCTGAAGTCTACGCTCATACTGACATTGCAGCTTCCTCCTCGGCCTGGCGCCGTCCCACGTTGGCGGTGGTCTGGTTATCTCGGACCACCTTACCTTTCGTGATGGGGGGGTTACACTCCCTCGACCCCATCACGTGCCCGGAGAGCTTGCCGGCGTCTGAGCACACTGCGCACCGCAGCTTCCCGGTACATGCAGCCGATTTGTGGCCATCAACGCCGCACCGGTAGCAAAGGCCTCCTCGTTCCGCACTGAATGGGCAGAGCGCCTTTGTATGACCAAGGCCCATGCACTTATAGCAGCGCAGAGGGCGCTGTTCCAGCACGTTCACCCTGGCCGAGCTCCACCCAACCAAGAGACGACCGGCATCAGACAGCTTCTTCGCCACAGCTATCGGACAGGACACAAAGACCATACCCATATAACCGGGCCCGCGTGAAATATCTCCACACCTTAACATTTCAGCGGGGCAACTCCCCTCGCGAGCGACTGCGGCAATAATTTTTTCTTTAGTGACGGAGTCGTCTAACCCCGTCACCTTAATGTCCACCTTTCTTATGGGGCGAACAACGTTGGCCACCCCATCCAACAAAGTGCGGAGCTTGTCGGCTAATTTCTCCGCCTGTTCTGTCTGTGCTCTCGGCAGCTCCAGCACTCTAGCCCCCGTCGCTGCGCGTCGAACTTTGAGCCCGCCATTGATCCCAAGGTCTTCGAGTTTCACGTTCTGCTCAGCGCGCTCCAAGACCTGGGCATATGTGATGCCTTTCTGCTCCGCTTCCGGCTGCAGCGTTAAAACCACTGCAGCTGTACGAGGAGCGGCCAGCTTGGACTTGGCCGCATGACGTGCCTTAGGCATCGTAGGCGCAACCGTGGCGGTTGTAACAGCCGGGGGGGAAACCTGCTTTCCCTTCTTTCCCTTTTTAACCACAGTAGACCAGGAAATCTCCTGGACTACCTGTGGTGGAATCGTCTCCGACGTAGTCTGGTCGCTTGAAGGACCAGCGATAGGTGCCGTCGGAGCAGCACGTGGCGCCCGCTTTGGCACGGGTGTAACTTTCGGCAGTGGAGCCGGGTGGACTGCCTGCGCGTAGGGCGCAGCAATTTGCTGCGCCGACTCCCGCCTCTTATCCGCAGCTAACGGAGGGCGTTGTATCTTTGCGGGTGGCAAGCGTTCCTCTAGTACTGCAAATCGGGCGTTAAACATAACGCCGAGCGAAGAAATTATGGAGGCCTTAAATTTCTCCATCTGAGCATCCTGTGCAGAGCCGGATGCCTCATTTGCCCCTGCCACCTTGGTCCGCATCTCCGCGAACTCGCGGCGGTGAGCTTTCACCTCGGCCTTGAGGCTGTCCACCTCTTTGCGCAGGCGGCCATTATCAACGCGGAGCTTTCGCGTCTCCTCGGCTTCTGTCCGAGATGCTAAGGCGTCTACAATGCCCTGCAGTGCAGCCGCCGACTCCCTCAGCCTCTTTGCAAAGCCTTCTTTTAAGTTAGAGGACTTTTGGGCCACCTCCACAATGAGAGCTGCGCTTCGGCCAGCTTGTGCTCGAAGTTCCTCCGCACCCAACTTCGTGGGATCCTCGGTGTGTACATCTGAGGAAGAGGATTCCTCGGAGTCCAAAACAACCTGAGGAGCGTCCTTTCGAAACGCTCGACTACGCAGCGATCGCTCGAAGGCTTCCTCTCTGGCTTCGTTGGCCTTGGCTTTCAGCTCAGCCTTAGCCCGAGCAAGACCACTACCACGTCCTTTCGCGGTTTTGCCGCGAATGGCAGGTTTGTTCTTCGCAGCTAACCTCGTCTCCGTCTCCGTGTCAGAGTCAGAGTTAAAAATAGCAAGGCCCCCATGAGGGCGTTTTCTGCCAACCAAGGCGTCGGACGACAACTCAGTGTCGACGTCCATCGCCGAAAAATAAAAACATCAAACAAAAAGAAAGAAAGAAAAAAAAAAAAAAATATATATATATATATATATATATATATATTTATATATATATATTAATTTATAAAAACTGAAACAAAAACAAGATCTAAAAAGATCTATTCCACTACAACAAAAACCAATCCTTAAACAAAACAAGTGTCCATATACAAAGCAAAAAGTCCAGATGTTACGCGTCAGAGATAACGAAAACCAGTTTACAAGCCAGGTGTCGTTTTAATTCATCAAATCGTAAAATCTTATCGCAATATTCAACACAACCTCAGTCGAAGACGTCCGAACGGCGAATCCTAAGTGGGTTCACCTATATAATTAAAAGTCCAACAATATTGTATACAACGCATGAGTTAATTAATGACGAAAATAATTAAGGCAATTAAAATTAGTTTAACACTTTATACGATAAATATTTGTTTACATTAAAAAGTATTCGATGTGTAATTCAAGTTTCAAATTTATGTTAAATACTGTTTATTTAGATGAAATACTGTAAACATTGATTTGTGTGATTATCAGTTGTTATATAATAGTTTTAAACGGCGTATTTTTAAATTTAGTCATTTGGATTATTTATCGAAAATAGTAAAAAAAACATGCACAATGTTTGTTTTTCCTTATATATTCATGTACATTCTAGAATAAACAAGGGACTAATTCTACTAACATATACGCTCTACTATAAGCGACTAGTTATCGCCCGCGGCTTCACACTCGTTTTAGGGGTTGGTTGTCATGTATTAGGCAAAAAATGTAGCCATGTCATTCCTTGGAGTAGAAGTTTGCTTCGTACCAAATTTCATCAAATTCGATTCATTGGTGTTGGTAGTGAAAGACGACGGACAGACAGACGGACACAGTTACTTTATAGGTTACAAAATGTTATGATATGTTTTCGATTCGAACTTCAGGTGAACCGAACCTGGATTTTTGTGTTAGTAAAATAGGAAAATGGCTAAACGAAACGGATATTTATTGATTCGATTACGATAATTTGTTTGTAGAATTAGCGCTCTGTACATACATACATATATAGTGCCGGGTTCCAAAACTATTGAACGGAATTGAATTAAACAGTTCATTCAAAGGTTTACTTGAATCCCGTAGCAGTTCAGATGTAACAAGCTTTCAAGCTTACAAACTTCAGCATTAGTAAAGGATGGTCAAGAGCCTCTTTCCTACCTATGCGTTTGAAGATACCATTAATCTGCTTCACTGCTCGTTGGTGTATATGTATGTGGCATTTCTTTTGACACATACAACAATACTAGGCCTTTGGAATGGAACGGAATAATGGGATATCTCATCTGAAACATTAAAGAATAGTTTTTGGGAAACCTGCGTTTTGTATGGAAAAACTTTAACATTTTAAATAAAAAAATGATTTATTTCCAAATAAACTTCCATCTCGAATTAATCCTCTTGTTGGATGATTTTTTGTAAATAATGAAACAACTGTTAATTACTAACACATAAGCAAAAGTCTAAACACCAATTTATATGGAATGTCGTTGCTATTACTTTCAAATGCGACGAACTTCCAAGCAAAAAATTTTTATACATTTTAACTATCCCGTTAAGTGAATTTAAAATTCTATTAACAGCTATCTTTAACTCATATACCGATTTTCATATAACTGAATTTAGATTTGACGAATTTCCGTAAAAAGTTTCATCAACTATTTAACACACTTGGAAGATGAACTTTTAATAAATCCTACGTTAAAAGTGTTGTACTTCAGTCTTTTAAAAAAAAATTGAGATTACTTTCTTCACTGTAGCCGTGAGAATTGTACCTATATACAACTGAAGCACATGAAAAGTCATTAGTGCTAGCCGTACCCGTGATAATCAGTTAAGGTTCTTGTGTTGCATCCAATACAATCTGTGAATGGATTCTCGACTTTGGACCCATCGGAGAATCAATTGAATGAGAGAATTGTGCACAAATGTTTACGAAAATAAAGATGTACTATCTTCACTGATAGTCCGATCAGGTCCACCCAACCGGCATTGTACGGCAAAAACAAAATTAAATACTTTTTACTGGCCCGACTCCGTATTATAACCTGGAAACTCGGGATTTGCCTTATCAGCTTGACAGACCAATGAATATGTTAAAAATATCTGGTCGTCTCTACAACTTGATCACTTTGCTAATTCTGTGAAGAAGAGAGTTATTTTTTAAGCCAGTTAGCCTTCCCAATTTACCCTCATAGCCCACTAAAGTAAAGCCACTGTTATCTTCTCTGTGTTTTATTAATATATATTAAAAATAAAATTGTTACATGTTGGTTTGAGTAAATAGTTAATAATCTACTTCGTAAATATTTCCACATTTGTTACAAATACAAAAATGTTAATATTTATATGTGATATTAAATATTATGATTTCATTTATATTATGTTGTATGAATATTCCGGTTGACGTTACCATGTATGGGAACAATCTTACTTATTATAAATGCAAAAATTTGGATGGATGGATGTTTGTTACTCAATAACCCCAGAACGGCTGAACGGATCTGAATGGAATTTTAAACACAGATTGTAGTCAGCTGTCTAGTAGCATATAGATTACTTTTTATCCCTGCAACCCCCACCTTAAGTAAAGCCACTGGGGAAAGTAGTTAATAATAAATAATAATATAAATATCAATATTACAGTTTTAGTAGTGAAGTTATTTAATAAAAACTAAGAATGTGATTACTTCTAACTGGATACCTTTAATTTTTTCCTTTTCTGTAAAAATCTGTGCTAGCGCAAAAATGTGAAGTGAACGTTTTTAATCTGTCGCTTCACTCTGGCCATTCATTATCTGTCAGCTGGCTGATGGGCATGGCGGCCGCGAGGGAGCGCGGGAAAAGATTAATCAATATTGTTTTATACTGAACCATCGATCGATCGTTATTTATTAACTCGACGATCGCTTTTCTAGCATCGCCGTTTCGGCTTCCGTTGAAATGTACACATAAGAATTGTGAAATACATGCCAACGCTTTAAACTAGTGGTTTGTTTTGTACAATATGTACCATATAGACATAACAGAAAACTTTATATTCCATTTTATATTTATTAGACTAAAACCTATTACGCATGTTTAATAGTGTTATTAATATAAATATATTATAATGTTTGACGATTTTTATTCGATTTAAAAAATATATATATTTAATCTTAGTATAAAAAAGGCATATGGATCGCGTGCAATATTATAGTGAAGAAACAAAATCGATTACAAAATATCGATAGTGCGGAGCAACGCGTCTTTTTATTATTACGTCAACGTTATTTTATTATTACGTTCATAATTAATAAATAAAATGACAACACTTTTGACGTAATTTAATTGATGAGATGAGAAATTACTGAGTATGATCTGGGTACATTAACGTTCAGTATAGATCCTGTAAAGTGCTTACAAGCACTTTTGTATAGTATACCCCAATATTGAATAGACTATATTTTTAATTTCATGATTTCGAATATTAAGAGCTTTAAAAAGTTTGACAAATGAAAATTAATTTAGGTCTCTAAAATAGTGACGTCCCTTTTTCCTATTTAAGTTAACTTGAATATATATATTCAGTTAAACTACATACAAATAGTAAATTATCTGTAATGTATTCAGTTTCAGAAACACTTCTGGAAGCACGCCACGTTCGTGTTCTAAACGTTACCTTGGGAATAAGCCGATTGCCAGCAGGATATTTCAAATTTAATTGTAAACAAAATACGTTATTTACTTTTTAAATACGTTGTTAAAAAAAAAAAACGATAAACCAACAAATTTTTTATCATTGGTCGTTATCCGATTTGTGTTATTTGAGTACGTTCTTTCTGTTCCGGTATTATATTTCAGATGTTAGGTAATTAATTATTTATAATGTATAATTTGTCACGTATGGTTTCCTACACTATGCAGCGGATTCAGTTGAAACTTTGTACAATTTATGACAGTTGCATGAAGTATTCTGGCATAGTACCATCAAAGTCTCAACTTTCTATAAATAAGACTAGCTACGGCTACGGCGTCGCACGGGAGCAAATATTGAATAAAGAAAATGAGAAATGCGCTTAGCAAAATGACTAAGATTAATAAGACAGCCATATTGTACGAAATTTTAACAAATTTTATGTATTTGGATCATTTATCCCTCTTATATTAGTGAAAACAGCATTAAAATCCGTTGAATCGTTAATAGTAGTCGTCGAAGGAGATAAAGGCAGTAACAAATACCGACTTTATTTTATACTTTTTGTAGATTTAATTTTATAGTTATATAATACTCATGTTATATTAATATTATTCACACCGTACTCAGGTTTTAACGGATTTATTTAAAAAAAGGGGTTATCATTATGCAACTATTATAAACAGGCTTGCGTAAATTTTTGTAAGTATATAATGAAATGTATGTATGATGTACTAACGTCAATGTGCCGGCAATATCGGGTTCAATAACGTATGAATGTAATTACACGGGACTTTTTGAACTAGCACTGTATTTTAATCAGGTGGTATTATATTTAACTACAAAACTTTTTACGTGACAAAAGAACAGAATGTTTAAATTTTTAAAAACAGTTTTGTACCATATAAACAGATATGAGACTGAAGGGAATCAGCTGATTCATAGTGAGATTAATAATTCAAAACAATTGCAGGGGGCGTTGTACTGTGTTAGGGTAACCATCACTTTAGAGAAACACATGGACTAATTATCTTAATAACATTGTAATCTTAATAATATTTTAAATGCGAAGATTGGATAAATGTTTTAACTTGAACACGCCAGAACGGTTGAACGGATCTGAATGAAAATTGGCACAGATTTTAGTTTAGAATAGCACTTTATATTCTACTCTAACAATTGTATCCCTACCCCCAATTACTACTAGAAACTAGTATATAATATTAAGGAGTATTGATCTATTTTTTTTAACTAATATAAGTACGTAATTCGCTTAAATGATTGAATGAATGAAATTTAAATGCTATTTGATGTTTCAAATTAATTAATAATTTATTCATTAAGTAAATTTATAGTTCTATTATATTCATGGCTGGTTTATAATAATAATAAAAAAAAACTATTATAGCATTATTTGTATCGCAGATATCTTTTTGGCGGTACAAAGTGGAGTTTAGTATTTTCTATCTACAAAAGAAGTCCGCTAGTACACTTTCGGTAAAAGTAGAGATTATCCGTGTGAATTGTGAAGTATGCAGACCCTCTTCTTAACATTGAGGTAAGCGTTCCTGATACGATTTCATATTCATAGCTCTGTTCCAACCCGAAACATGTTTAGTACTTCGCTTGGAATGCATTTTTGCTCTCTAAGCCTACAGATCATATTTTTGAAGAATATATTAAAAATAGTTATCTTAAACAAAACGTTAAACGTTACGAAAAATATTAATGTTTTTATGAGAAAATGTGATTCTCATAACGTTGGTACAAGGAACAAACACAATCTTGTTACTCCTGTTACTCGACTGCATAGAGTCAGTAACTCTTTTGTGGGGCAATGTATACGCTTCTACAACAGGATCCCAGAAAGCGTTCAAAATCCTTCTGTTGCGAAATTTAAAAAAAATGTTAAGGAACGCTTGTGTGCGAAAGGTTACTATACAATTAGTGAGTTTATGTTTGATAGCACACCTTGGGAATGAAACGATGGCTGTTTCTACTCATATACAATTATGTGTATAATTAATTTGACGTAAAAAAAAAGTCCCGCTGAGTTTCTTTCGCCGGTTCTTCTCAGGTCAGGGTGTTTTCTTTTTCCGAACCGGTGGTAGTGTTTATTTTGACCATCAATAAGAAAGTGTAATACTTCTATATTGAATAAAGGAATTTGAGTTTGAGTTTGAGTTAGACTTCAGAATATAAATCGTAACGATCTTTCTGAGTTAAATGAACAACTGATGATATTGGGTACATATTATAAATTGTTCTCATGATGTTTATTCTACGTCGTATATTTTGGTTCTGTGAAAATTCGATGTAATTTAATTAATGATTTGTATCGAATATATGTTTCTGTTAATAAATCATATAATTTTAATTAAAAATAGCTACAGTACAAAGCACGACCGCGTGCAACAGTGACATGAATACTAGCAGCATTTCCCATTTGAATCGCAATTTCTATTCTATGGGAAAAATGAATCAGCCTTCCTGTCAGCAATGAAAGCAATTATACGGGGTGTTATATATAATACATTTGTTCTATTATTGCTCTTTTACTCAAAGGTTTCAATTGCAAATCGCATAAAGATACATTTCGGAATTATATACGAAGTTATAATTTAGTTTAATAGTTGATGGGCTTGGGCTTTGTGCAAGACAGTCTGCATAGGTACCACCGACTCAGCATATATTCTACCACCAAGCAGTAATACTTAATATTGTCGTGTTTGGGTGAATAAGCCAGTGTAACTACATTATATAACATCTCAGTTCCCAGGGTTGGTGGAGCATTGGCAATGTAAGGAATAGTTAATATTTCTTATAGCGCCATTGTCTATGGGCGGTGGTGACCATTTATATCAAGTGGCCTATATGCTCGTCCGCCTACCTGTGTATATCATAAATAAAAATTATATATATATATAATAGAACTACAGTTTTTAGACACATTACCAAGAGTGACCCGTATTATCCTAACATCACATCAGTTTTACCGTGGCTTATTTTTGGCTTAGTTTAGGTGGCGAATTGTTCATGTAAAAAAATGATTAAAATTTCATACTGCGCCAATGTCTATGAGCGGTGGTAACCCCCTTATTAGGTTGCTCATTTGCCCGATAAAAAAATAATATATGTTGTAGTTGTAATGGTGAGATTTACCGAGTGCTTCCGACATAGCAGAATGGAGAAGGTGATTTGATCAAGTCTTCATGAAGTCCAACGCGTTACAACTATTGTTATACTTCAATTAGAATATTCTATAATCATATCCAGGACAGAATTTAATACTTTAATAGGTAGTATGTGTTGATTACGTAGATAGAATTAAATGTATTTTCCATGTACCCGGATGGTTTGATAACAAGGGATAGACCCAAGGAAAGGCCTTTATCCCTCTTCATTCATTACCGTAATCATAAAAATTTTGTTACCACTTAATTATAACTTTTAATTTAATAACTTTTATACTTGTACTTATAACGTTATGTCTGTACTCAAACTTAAATTCCATTATTCAATATAGAAGCATTACGCTTACTTATTGATAGTCAAATTAAACCACCTACCACCGTTTCGGAAAAGGAAACATCCTGACATGAGAAGAACCGGCGAAAGTCAAAGGTTTTTTTTTAATATTTTTTTTTTACTAATATTATAAATGCGGAAGTAGCTATTTTTGTAACCTCTTCACGTTTAAACCGCTGAACCTATTTAGATTTAATTTGGTATGACGTTTGAGTCTCCAGGAAGCACTTAGGGTATTTTTTTATTGTCTCCCTCGCGAGGGTAAAATGGAGGTAACGGTTTGTGTGCTATGGGTAAAGTTTTGTAAATTTCGTGGGAATAAGGCCGCAGTTTCAGCTATTATCTAATATATCTTTCGTGGAACGAGATATTCGATTCTAACGTTGGCAAATTAGAAGAAAATAAAAACCAAGAAGCGAATCTTACAGTATTCGAATATATATATTCAAACGGTTGCTCAGGCGATATCTCGTTACCGAAATACAACACTTCAATAAAAACTAAAGAATAATATTAATTTAATATATATATATATATATATAGCGTTTGGCATCAACTTCGAAATATAAGCAAATTAACATTATAACTCGGTAACTATACATGGGTTGACATTAGTGCCACGCGCGCTCATTGGTCAAATCAAATAGCGCGCACTGATTGCAGAAAAGCAAGTCGAAAGAAAGAACACATAAATAAAAATAGCTTAAAGTTTATAAAAAAAAGCAAGAAAAGTCTATTTTATCTAAATACATTAATCAGAATTAAACTGATTTATCTCATACTTAAAGATACCAAATATCTAGGATCATATCTCAAGTATTGTAACGGCTTGCAAATGTATGGGCCAATGTTGGGCTAAATAATCATCTTGTTTTTGAGGAGATTTGGTTACGAAAGTTATGTTGGGCTTGCCCGGATTTGAAGTTGGAATCATTATTTAAAATTCACGTCCTGTATCACATACCAATACGCACGTACAAAATCGCTAACAAAAGTTATTTAACTAAATATTTTTTCAATTGCCTGTTAACATTTTTCAGAAGAATGAAAAATCAGCTCTATTGTCAGCGACAATCGTGAAATGAATAGGTAAGTTATTAACTAAAGGTTAAATTTCATGGTACGTATAAAATGATTTGACTTCAACACGGGAAAATGCGTCTATTCATGTTGAATAATTACACAGATGATCACTCCTGTAAAATGTATGTGACAGCGATATTGTCTAAAGAAGGGCTTTTATAACCAACGATTATCATAAGGTACCGTGAACGTAAAATATATTCAATTTTAAATGATTTTATTTATTTACTATAAAAAACACACATATAGTTTTTTTTTAATCGTTTGTGTTGTACTTGGAATAAAGGTGTAGCTAAAACTTAAGTCGTCATAACTTTTGAAAGAGTTAACCGATTTTAATGAAAAATAGATTAAATCTCATATAATAATTGTATTGTATTAAATAAAAATAAATGTATTAAATGTATAAATAGTTGCTCGGGCGATATCTCGTTACCGAAATACAATAACTCAATTAAATCTAAAAATTGCAATAATTTTATAATATAAAATATAGTAATTAATAAACATATATTTATAGTATAGTGTAAATATGATGGTGTATACATTTGTAATTTTTATTTGAATTACAGATAATTTCGGACGCAGACAGATAAACGAACAAAAATAAAAATTATATATTTTTTTTTTGTGGTTATTTTGAAATTCTAGCTAGTCCTGCAATTTCATTTTTTGTTATGGATTTTAAATTAAATATGGAATGTTATTTAAAAATCAATTAAATAAACAGGTAATATATTTAATATTAAGACGATATTTCAAGGCTATGGACTATAGATAGAACAACATAATTCAAAGCCAAAACTGCCACAAAGCAACCGTAGGTCGGTCGTAAGAAATTTTTCTATACAAATATTTACTAAGCAAACAATACCCGCACTTTGACTCATGTCTCCAACCTCTTGACCTGGAAATTCGGAACTTTGAAGAATCGTTCCGCCTCGGGCGTGAGGTAAAACGAACCATTATAACTTAGGACGAAGAATAAATCAATGACAATGTTTCAGTAGCAGCAGGTTTATGTTAATTTTATAAATCCTGAAACTCTAGTCCTTATTGATACGTACCTACAGGACAGCAAATGTTATAAGCAGCAGATTTTTTTTCAAATAAAGGTTTTTTATGCCATAAACTGGTGCAATCGTTTTTTTAATTGTTTATCTTTAAAGGAAAAAGACTACTTTGTGCAAGTCCGTCTGGATACCACCCACTCATTAGATATTCTACCGCCAAATAACAGTAATCTATATTGTTGTGTTCCGGTTAGAAAGGTGAGTGAGCCAGTGTAATCACAGGCACAAAAGACATAACATCTTAGTTCCCGAGGTTGGTGGCGCATAGCTGATGTAAGGAATGGTTAATATTTCTTACAGTGCCTTTGTCTATGGGCGGTGGTAACCACTTACCATCAGGTGGCCCATATGATCAGCATATCAAAAATATTATTTACACTGATAGATAATAATTTCATATAAATTGTAAATATGTTTTAATTGGCAAAATAATGCGATCGTATATTTGGTCAATTATATGCTTTCTCTTTCTGTCGGGAGCCGAGTGGCCCAGTGGTTAGAACGCGTGCATTTTAAACGATGATTACGGGTTCAAACCCAGGCAAGCGCCACTAAATATTCATGTGCTTCATTTGTATTTATATATCATCTCATGCTCGGTGGTGAAGGAAAACATTGCGAGGAAACCGGCATGTGTGCCTAATTTGAACGAAATTCTGACACATGTGTATCCGCATTGGAGCAGCGTGGTGGAATACGCTCAGAACCTTCTCAAAGGGAGAGGAGGCCTTAGTCCAGCAGTAAGAATTTTACAGGCTGTTACTGTGATGCTTTTTCTTTGTTTATTAAATTAGATATCCAAATATTCTTTCTATCCTACTTACGACGAAAATGTTCAAACATCCCATCTTGCTCTCTGTTTCCTACATGTTTTCGTGATCCGTTGTATTCCGTATCTCTTCCAGTTGTCGTGGGTTTTTTAATAACAAAAAATAAACTGGTTAGTAAATTGCCAGAAGAAATATAAATTTGTTTACGTGTGCGACACGATATCGCGTCGTCAAATGTAATTATTCTTGCAGGCTTTTACGTAATGAGTAAAGCAACTTCGTTAGTCCTCTCATTTTGCTGTTATGCGGACCTCGTCAACCACAAAGCGAATACTGTTTGGACCCAATAAGATTTGTCATTTAATGCTCCCTGATGAAAATATATTTAATTATCTCTGTATTCGTTTTCGATTTAACTTTCAGTAACAGATGATACTGTACAAAGGATTTAATATCTATACATGAGGGATTCATTTATTTACTAATTTTATTTGTTAAGGAATTCGCCCGCGACATACTGCTTACAATTTAAGGCATTATTTTACGGTAGATTACAATATATCGAAGCGAATTTTAAATTTATTATAAACTCTAACATTAACTAACTGAAAGATTATAAACGATATTTTATAAGTTGAATCACTGTCCAGAATCATTCAACAGCTTACAATCTCGCGAGATAGACTATAATCTAGCGGTAGGTATATATAATGCTGACGTGATATATGTATGTATATATATTATATGTTGTAGTATGTATGAAATTCTTTCTCCAAATTTGGAGCAAGAATTAAGTCTACTTTACTTTATTTAAAACAATTTTTATTTTTAATTTTTAGTTGTATTAAATCTTAGGCGACGAAGTGGTATATACCATTCTAGAATTATAAAAAAAAATCGCTCTGTTACATTTCATTCTTAAGCATTCTTTAAAAAAATTGTGCAACGAACAAATTTTTTTATAAAATAACTGCTTCAAACCTTTTTAGCTTTAGTAATATTTAATTTGATGAAAACTCAAGGTTTTATTAGGATGAAGGTTCATTTTAGTTCATTTACGTTACGTATTTAAAAAGACATGTCATAAATCTTAAACAAATATTCTCCATTCAAGTTAAGCTCTTTCGAATCGTTTCGTTACGGTATTTAATTAAATGTCAACCACCGGTTCGAAAAGTAGATTCTACCTTGAAGAACTTAGAAGTTATTTCTATCATTTTAATCACAGAATTTATTTCAATCAAGTATAATCTATATATACATCCTGCTTGGAAGTACGCATATACTAAGTCCAAGTTACTAATAATGCAGTCTTGTAGGGAGTAAAATACTTTATTTATAAATATTTTTTCGGCGTAAGATTTCAATTTATTTATAGGCCAATTTAAAGTATAAGGAAAATAATACAATTTAAGGATTGAATTCTAACCAATGGAGATACTAATAAATCCCCGAACGCCTTTCGAGAAGTAAAACATAATCGTGGAAATTCACCCGATCTAAAATTACAGCATCGGCCCTCGAAACGGAGATAAAAATTCGGGACTCACTGTTAGCCTGCGGGATTGGCCGGGATCGTTGCGGGATCAGTCCGGGATGGGGAATAATAGACAAACTCGATTACAGATTTCCCTGGGCGACGTTTTACAATCGTACCGTCACGAGTGGTTTTCGAATTCATGAGATTCCTTTTTTAATTATTTCAATTTAGGCGAGTTTGTTTTTCGCTTAACGAATCCAAGCGCTTTGATTATTATTATTATTATTTTTATGATTAAAATGTAATATTATTTTGATCATTTAAGCGGTGTTTGTTTAAGTGTAAAGGTGAGGCTCAAAGAATGATTATGCACAATACCACTTATTATAAACGGTGTTAGACGGCGTTTCAAGCAATACTTGATTGAAAAGCCAATTGATGCAAAGTTGAATGACGCTCCCCCTACGACAGTCACTACTAGTCCCCCCTGCACTCTGACTTGGGTTCGCTAACTAAGCGCTTTCTTGATAGCACTCGCCTTGGCTTAATTTAAATGAATTTTATAACCGACAAACCCATTTTGTGGGAGACTATATTATTATGTAAGGATTAGTGTATGTAATGCTCATGTAGACATGGAGCCGAGATGGCCCAGTGGTTAGAACGCGTGCATCTTAACCAATGATTTCAGGTTCAAACTCAGGCAAGCACCACTGAATTTCATGTGCTTAATTTGTGTTTATAATTCATCTTGTGCTCGGCGGTGAAGGAAAACATCGTGAGGAAACCTGCATGTGTCTAATTTCAACGAAATTCTGCCACATGTGTATCCACCAACCCGCATTGGAGCAACATAGTGGAATATGCTCCAAACCTTCTCCTCAAAGGGAGAGGAGGCCTTAGTCCAGCAATGGGAAATTTACAGGCTGCTAATGTAAATGTAATGTATGTATGCTAGTATTCTGAAGGCAATGGTTTTCCTTAATCAACGCGCCGTTATCGATTATCGTGAAATACACGACACGAATTGCAATCGTTGATTTAGTCAGAACACGTCTCGGTTGCTTCTCTTATATGGCTTATAAGAAATATCGGACGCACCTGTAAACCTTATTTCGCCCAATAAACGTATTCCTTCATTACTTCACATATATAAACATACATATATCAAAAATACATAAGTTTTGTTTATAAACCTAGACAAATACCTTGTGTTTATAAATCATCTCGTGATCGCTTGTGAAAGAAAGCGTCGTGATGATACTACATGTGTCGATAAAGAAGAAGTGCCACATGTGTGTTCACCAACCCGCATTGGATCGTCGTGGTGGAATAAGCTCCAAAGTTTCTTCTTAAACGGGGAAGCTCAGCAGTGTGTGCAAAATATACATTACACGTGAAAAAAAAAAAGATTCCATAAACCTCATGGATTCATTTGATTGTATTACTTATTTAAATTACCGTCATTACCGTACTCGAAAAATCAGCTGTACGCGGATCATCCGGAGAGATGTAATTAATTGAATTTTATTCCGTGAAAGAAAGTCCATTTAAATGAAAACAGGGGACATTTTTTCGCTAATGAAATTTACGTCAAAGAGTGGATAAACGTTACGTTATACGGGTGCTAAGGCTCCGTGGGAGTGGGAAGTGGGGAGTGTATAAGAAAACGTCATTAACGTTTGACAACCTCCGTGGTCGAGTAGTGCGTACACCGGTTTTCATGGGTACGCCACTCCGAGGTCTCGGGTTCGATTCCCGACCGAGTCGATGTAGATAAAGTTCATTAGTTTTCTATGTTGTCTGGGTCTGGGTGTTTGTGGTACCGTCGTTATTTTTGATTTCCATAACACAAGTGCTTTAGCTACTTACATTGGGGTCAGAGTAATGTATGTGATGTTGTCCAATATTTATTAAAAAAAAAAAAAACATTTGTGTCTGATTATCTTGAACATAGGGAAAACAAACTAGGGCTCAGTTATTTTACCATGAACTATTTGAACTATTACGTGGAACGCGCATTGGAGAATTTATTGATAAGGCGTCAGTATGTAATAAGTTATTAAGTCTTAATCTCACAACCAAAGTATGTAATAATGTCCACAGCCGTCGTTTATATAAATATTTTGTTTTTATTTATATTACTCTGATAATGCGTGTATTTAATGTTTCAAGCGTCAATAGCGCAATGGTCTACGGGCCGCCTAGCGATTTAAAAGTTGCAGGATCGATCCTGACCCCCTGGGCTAGTGCCGTAACCACTCCTAACACAAGTGATAAGCTTAAAAGGAAAAGGGGTAAATAGGAATTTTAGTAATTTCTTAATTAAATTGGGGAATTCCTTATATTGATCTGTCCTTATATGTCTAGTGGGTCGATGACCTTAAAGTACTTAAAACACAATTTGTTTTGAATACACCCTGATTGTAAGCTGTTGTATAATTGCTAATTAAAATGTATTTTCTTTTAAATGGATTAACAACGATGTAATATAATAATCTCTAGTGAAAAATAATAGTGCCTAGTCGTAAGTTTATTCCTAGAAAAAGTTCTGGTATCAGTGAGGGGTAGGGCTTATTTATCCTTAACACAGGCTATATGAATAACCCGTGATATATGGTAAGTATTATTTTTTGTAAAGGACGAAACGCTAAAGAAAAAAAATACTTAGCAAGTAATAATATTTATTTATAGTCATATTTATTTTATAACCTTAGATATAAACTTCTTTTGTTTTTAAATGAATTTATTATACATGTAAGTTATGATTGCTATTCTGTGGTACATTTTTGTTAAATCACGTTCAGGGACTTTGTTTATGTTTGAGTATGTTTGTTTATAAATTTCGATTCGATTAACGCCAATAGTTATTTGATTAAAATTCCATTTGAATTTTGTTGTTTTGCTGACGCGTTGCTATGAATAACAAAATTATATATTTTATTGACGTAAGGTCTAACGACCAATTACAAAATTAATGGTAAATATAACGGTAAAGAATGTTCCTTCCAGTGAGTTAAAGAACTCAGTATTTTCTTTATCATAAATGAAATAATGTCATCAGTAATATACAATTAAATAAATGTCCTGTCTGAAAAGCAACGAAAATTTATTTATTTTAGTGTTAATGTCTTATTTATAAATGTTTAAAAATGAGACATTTGTGGATAAATATATTCTTGTTGGAAATATATTATGCTTACCGTAAATATTCCTACTTTGTAATAAACATCCTGAATGCAATAACTAGAATGTATATATAACTATAATTTTACTTGGTGGTAGGGCTTTGTGCAAGCCCGTCTGGGTAGGTACCACCCACTTATCAGATATTCTACCGCCAAATAACAGTACTCTGTAGTGTTGTGTACCGGTTAGAAGGATGAGTGAGCCAGTGTAATCACAGGCACAAGGGAGATAACATCTTAGTTCCCAAGGTTGGTGGCGCATAGGTTATGTAAGGAATGGTTAATATTTCTTATAGCGACTTTGTCTATGGGCGGTGGTGACCACTTACCATCAGGTGGCCCATATGCACGTCCGCCAACCAACGCCATAAAAAAAAATAGTGCCGAGAGTACGAAAAGTCTGAACTGTCTTTGAAGGAATTAATACAGTTTCGTTATGATATGATACTGTGAAAATAATCAAAATATATTTATCGAGGAATATCCGTGACTATTGTCTAAATTTCGTTCGTTGCAGTGCGATTCTGTAAGGATTCATTTCTTACTCATGAAATGTTGACAAACGACGTACAGTGAAACGCCATTTTGATACGTGTATCGTATACATTTAATAATTATTATAGTCAATGTCATATCACGCTCGTTTTCTGCGGCGAGTTTCGACTTTTTTCCTTCAAAATACCTGTACAGACTTGTAAGGTATGACAAATAATATTATAAAAATATATTTTTTATTTTAGATGAGCAAAGAACACATTTTATTTCATAGTAAATTTAAATCTGACTATAAGATTGATATATAAAATATTATTTCATATGTAGAATAAGATTTTATTTAAATGAGTGTGATAATTTTAAACGTCGATTCTTTTAACTGTTTTTATATTTACTTGCTGATATTTTTTAAACATAAGGCAGTCGGAGCGCACGAAGTATTATAGTGAAGCAACAAATGCGAATACAAAATCAAAATTAATTGCAAATTCCCGGTATCATGAAATGACGCGACATTGTGCTGATACGTCAAAAGTGCTGCCATTTTAATCTATATACATAATATAATTGGAGTGTCTGTTTGTAATATTAAAATAACCGATATTTACTAAATGCAAATTAATGTATACACGATACATATACCAAAATAATATTTTTTACAATTTTTGTCTGTCTGTCTGTGTTAATCTCTGGAACGGTTGGACCGATTTTGACGGAACTTCACTGGCAGATAGCATTATTATATATAAAATAAAAGCGTGACTTTATACGCTGCAATGTTCAAATAACTTTAATTCAAACGCGCACGAAGTCGCGGTTGTTGATAAATGAATAAATTATTGATAAGAAACACAGCGAGAATTTCCATACGATTTTGATTTTGTATTCGCGATAATATACCTTGCGTTCCATCTGCCTTTTGTTATATAATCTTAGTTTATTTAAAAAAAAATCATACTCGATATAATAATAGTAATAGTATTTAAGTATTTAATTTAGTGCGACAAAGTTGCAAATATCTATCAATACGATTAACAATAAAATAAATAAAAATATAGAAGGTAAATTCAAAAATAATATCACATCCAATATTATTTCCTCGGCAATGTTGCTATGACTTCAGACCGTCTGACGTTTCGCTTCGTTACCCCCGCGACGCCATTACCCTCCTCATCAAATTTCCACTTTATTTCCTCCATTACCTATAAATGTTACGAATTATCTGAATTATAATTCAGAATAGGAAGATTTATCTACGTGACACTTGAACATTTTATGCAATTTGTGAAAAAAATATACTTCGGTTTAATTCCTACGTTACTTCGTTATTAATAGAAAATGTAGTTATTTATAAATTTAAATCTTTTAATAAAAATATAGTATTTGATACAAATTTATTGTATCTGCGCTTAAGACACATATTCGGAAGAAGAAAAAAGTTTTTCTTTTTATTTATTTTGTGACCACTGCTTATAGAAATTAAAAAGTCAAACAACCTCTTTTAAATAAAAGTGGTATAACTTTATTGCAACTTGTTGTAGACTTCCTAAAATGTAGAAATTAGACAAACGTATAATTAAACGCAGTACCATTTTATCATAAAGGCACACAGGGTCCGGTTAAGGCCCCCATTGTAGCGGGGGCCCCGAAAGTCCTATGTAATCGTAAGCGATAATGTGTGCCTGTATCATATAATATCAGTATAAGTACTGATATTATATGATACAGGACATAACAATAACATTTGTAGTACGCTTGGATTGATAGGCAGGTGAAGACGCCAGCGTCTTCACGTCGATTTGAAAGAAATAGATTTACATTAATATTATGACGACCTCCGTGGTCGAGTAGTGTGTACACCGGTTTTCATGGGTACGCCACTCCGAGGTCCCGGGTTCGATTCCCGGCCGAGTCGATGTAGAAAAAGTTCATTTGGTTTCTATGTTTTCTCGGGTCTGGGTGTTTGTGGTACCGTCGCTACTTCTGATTTTCCATAACACAAGTGCTTTAGGTACTTAAATTGGGATCAGAGTAATGTATGTGATGTTAAAAAAAAAAATTATATATATATATATATATATTTGCATTTTGTAATTTGTCACTATAAGTTACTAGAGTACAGAAATTATTGCGAAAGACATTTTTTTTTTCCAACAAGGTCCCATCTCTTTTAAAATGAAAAATGAAAATAAAATTTCTCACACAATAAGCATCTTTCGTTTAAAGACGTTTACAATTTTTCAAAAGACAAGGCCTTTGTGATCGCGATTAAAGGCAGAAATACATTTTTTTATTTATTACAACGTACAAAGGTTAGTGACGAAAATTATTTTAGAAAAAACGCTGCCCTCTATTGTTGGATTTTAAAAGAATTTAGTGAATTGAATGAAAACACTTAATTTCATTATTCTTTGTTCGTAGTTGTGTATATAAAAGATATTTGTGTACATTACCTGTTACAAAAGGACATTTGTTATTTTCAATATATGTTTTTATTTAAAAAAATAATGTCTCATGAATGACTTGACATAAACTTATAGTTAATGTATTCTATAGCCATAACGAATCCTTATAGCTTTACACAAGGCAAATGTTCAGCTGAGAGGGCCAAGTGAATTTTATACGTGCGTTTGTTACCCAAAGATTCCAATTCGTAATATTTGAGTTTAGTGTGCCTTAATTTTGTTTATAAATGTTGAAGAAAAATATGGTTAGAATAGTTACATGTGTCGACAACCTTTATGTTAAAATTCTGATTTGATGATAATAATGATGTCTGATCTAAACTGAACCTTGCGTAGACATCCAATCTCAAGGGAGATTGGCTGTCTACGCAAGATATAATATTATAGAGCAAAATTCTATGCGCGAACATACTTGTAGTCTAATCTCTCCGCATATCCGACTGGTACCGTGCATTTTGATATATATGAGTCTACACTATTACTGTTTTTTTTTCTCTAAATTCTGATAGATGAGCAGCATAGGGCTACTAATTAAAATTAATTATCATGTGCTTAATTTTAGTTTATAATTCCCTCGTTCTAGGCGGTGAAGGAAAACGGTGTACGATAAAAATCTACCGAATCTTAGGGGAAAGAGGTCCAAACCTTCTCCTTAAAAAAATGAGGAGGCTTTAAACCAGCTGTGGTACATTTAAAGGCTACAACACATTATTCATAGTCTTTGGCAAAGTATACCATTTTACATATCATCTCTATTAATTTTGCCACTTTAAGTTATAGCCAAAAAGCAGCGGGTGTATTTTTGGATAATATATAATTAGAAACTACTATATCAGATATTATTTCTCTTGAATGTTTGTAACTTTGAACTAAAAGAGGATTAAGCCGGTTAACTCTCTCAGTCGACAATATTATGATCTTTTGAACTAACAGTAGCGATACGATTCTCTTCATTTAAGTTGAACGTTCGCGATGTAGTTGATAATATGCAAATTATACGATCGTCTGAATTTGATGATTTATTTGAAGGGTCCCATCGGAGTTATGGAAAATAACCTCGGTTTTCAATTGGGTAAGGGATAATGAATTCAGTTTGCTAGTTCCATTAATAAAATGTGATTTAGTTTGATTTCGGTTTCAATAAATCGCACGTGAGCATAAATTAATTTTATCGTGTAAACGGTTTAAGAATTTTAATAAGATTTAATATTTCTAACAATTTTGTAAGTAAATATAAGAAAATGATGTTGGTATATGTATTTAAGATAAAAAGATGCCGATATTGTTGTTCCGATAGGCAGAAAAACTCGCCTTACGTATTTTTCATGAAGAAGGTGTTTATGGTATCTAATTTAAGGAACCGTTCTACCGATCGCCATATTAATTGGTATGTTTGTATTAGTTTGGCGTCTGTTTGGTTATTTTCAGTATAATATAAAAAAAAAACAATTAAGATGAAAGAACAGATTTGTCTCTTAATTGACTAGAGCGGGTTAAACTGCGACCAAGCATCGGTGAGTTTTCACAAGCTTAATTTCTATTTAAAATTTAATCTTTTGCTACCTTATTATGACTTCGTGTAGAACATGTGCTGGAAGAAATTCTACCCCACGTATACCTGTAATGTAATAAGCGTGGTGTAGTAGCTCGAAATCATTTTCTAAGCAGGATGCCTTAGTCAAAATTATATAACCTTTTTTATTTACAATTTTTCGCAATAATAAATATTATAATATTATTAGGCATCGCGCGGGTAGAATAAGAATCTACATATAAAGTTTATATAAAGACAAAGATTTCGCAGAAAAATCCTTATTTTTCGGGCCAGCACCATTACTGACCTTTGCAGAATTCCGCACCAAAGTTTAGGGAAATCAATGAATATTTATTTTATTTTATTAAGAAATATATTTAAATGGTACATTTTGATATATAGAATTATTTATTGTATCCCGCGTCAATTTATCCCGCGCGGCGTTTGAACATGATCACAAAACGCATCCAATCCCTAAGGACGAACATCGATTGATAGCCTAACTGCCTGTTATCTAACGCGTTCATTACGCTCCATTAGTTTCGTATGTTTTGTTCAGTTATAGCTGATACGAAACCATTAAAATTTTGGCATTTGTTTGTGAATTCTGCTACATATGTCGCTTATAAAATAGAGATATTGACGTAGTGAAAAATTACTGGATTCGACACAAATTCAGTTTTAAGATTATTAGCCTTAGCTGCAGAGTAAACTGGGAATAAGATAACTTTCATTACGAAAAAGCACTGAGCATGAAAATGATACAAAAAAATAATAATAGGAAACGTATGTGCAACCTTTTGCAATATAAATATAAACTATTAATGAAATCATTAATGCTGTGTGGGACGCTATTTTGGGATCTAAGATGAATACCGTTGGATTAATGGAGAGGATGTTAGTAATTGTGGGATGGGAGTCTATATATATTTATTCGAGCTGACTTTTAACACACGGCGGACACAGTATCCACAAATTGCCTCTACATACGTTAAAGATTCGACTTTTGTGACACGGTTTGAGATAGGAGAATTTGTTTACCGGTGCGAGTCAGTTACCTCCTCTTTTTGTAACACACCCGGTGTTTGGTAGGTACTCTAAGCCATGGTGAAACTGATTTGATGTAAGGATAATACGAGTCACTCGGATCTAAAATACTGTCTTAAAAAACATATAAAACTAAAATATCTATTTGCCATTACCGTTCAGTATATACTAGGAGAAAAAAAAAATTACAATGTCGAACAATCTATTTGACAAAGCCTTCGTTTTAATATACAACTAAGAATCGTTTAATTCTCGAAACAACAAAATGATCTTTTAAACTTAAACTTCGCGACAAAACATTACACAACAGCATGGCTTCAAAGGAAACTAACTCCATTTTATATTTAATCTAACCGACGCAGAGCTTAGACAGTGTGGTCTTAGGTTGTTAGTATTTATGATGTCATTCTGGAGCTGGAAGACACAATAAATATTTAGGACTTGATTCTGAGGCTACATCTGCGTAATGTCTCTCTTGGGCGTACGGTTTTTATCTTATGATACTGCTATAGTAGTTCATTATATAAAAAATAAACACCTACAAGATGATAGATTATTTTTATATGATTAAATGTGAAATTTCCATCGTTTCACCTGCATGAGTCAGAGGATTACTACCATTCCCGTAGCAACGTAGTGGAGTAAGCTCAAAATATCTACCCGTTAAAAGGGAGGCTTTTGGTCAACCTTGAGACATTTACAGGCCGTTAGTTTACGTTATTATACAAAAGAAAGTTTCACGGTACTTCTTTGACAGCTTTTCTTAAGACGTCCATAAAGGAGTTTATTTGTGTGCTCAAAATTGTTGTGTCGAAATTTTAAAGAGTAGTTTTAATACCCCTTGCAATGCTAATGCTCGTGATGCTGACTTTGCACGTATGTCTTCTATTAAAAGTCAAATTCTAGTGTAATAATTCAGATGTAGGAAGTTTTTCATTTCACGTGACTTAGATATTAGCTCATTTATTCTGATATAGCCTTTAAAAATATACCACGAATCCAATTAATTGCACACTGTAATGTTATTAATTGTGGGTTCGTGGTCATTTATCATCGTTTATCTAATATATTCACAGGAGCATCTCCATATTATCTACGAGAGTCGGCGCAGTGACAGCATACTGTTTACTAAATGTTGACAGAAATCAAATACTAAATTATAGTTAATTTTAAAATTTATTACGTATTATCTAAAAGATGTCGTTTTGACGGAATTTCAATCAAACTACTGCGTCTGAGATAATGTATTCGCGAACTCAGTTGCACTCTGTATTTCCACACTCTATTCTGTTCTAATTTTTGGGACGAAGTTCCTTATCGCGCGTTGCAAACTGGGGCTAGACGGAAAAAATTCTCACGAAAAGTTGTAACGACACTTTTTGCTATTGTAAGCTGTGCGGCGTGCGCATGTTTCTCTGTCTGTCTCTCTCTCTCGCTCTCTTATAGAAAGCAAGCCCGATATTTCTATTTCGCATTGAACAGTGTGTGTGTTATTTTTGATGAGTGTATACAGGTTTTTTGTACATAATAAATAATAAAAATTAATAATAATAATTTCTTAGATTAATAAAAACTTCGTTTCATCGGGGTGCCCCTTGACACCTCTCAACTTTTTTTTAATCGACTTCACTTGCTGGTAAGCTAAGGTGCAAGCCTGTCTGGTCTTGGTCTTGGTCGGTATAACCGCCCACTTATCGTATATACTACCGCCAAGCATTGATTCTTTTATTGCTGTTCCGATTTGATGAGAACCAGTACAACTACACAAGGGACATAAATTAGTTCTTAGTTATGTCTAGGGCAGTGGTAACCTACCAATTATGTCAACTTGAAGAAAAAATACCAGTTTCATGTATAATATTTTTTATAGACTTGGATGAATTTAACTTATAATTGATTATCTGCTGTCAGATGTAAGGAATGGTTATTATTTCTTAAAGAACCAATATCTTTTGGCGACGGTGACGCATGCCTATTAACCAACTAACTGACGCGTATTTTTATTCAATCTTTTTTCTTCTGCAGTGGTATCATTATTTTTATTCCTATCGTCACTTACTTTTATATTAATCAGTCTGAAGCTATCACATACTTTAGTTACATTGTAAGATCATGCTTTTTAGAAATGGCTCTAGTTATGTTTTGTCTCCAAATAAGACCAGGACGGGTTACAAGTTAAATATAAACCATAATGGAGTATCAGCATCCGAACAACCGTTAAGAAAATGGTCGACACCTGCTAACCACTAGAATATACATAATGAGGTGATTCAACGTCCTACTAAATTTAATCTATTGTATTCTGAACCTTCTACCTCTAGACTTAAGAACTATTATAATTAAATGGATATCGATTTTAAAAATTTAAACATTATAAATTTTTAAACCAAATTAGCGTGAACTCTTTGTAATGTATTGTCTAATGGCCTCTGCATTCTTGATAGTTCACGTGGATAGTATTTATATAAAATGGTAAAGTTGTCTTTTTCTCAGAGAGACGATATTCTTCATACGACCTCTGCACGCTTGAAGAACAAGATTTTTATTTTTTTTTTAGTTGTTATTTTTTATCTATACTTTGTTAATTCATTAATTAAACTTTGTCAATTTAAGTTTTAGGTTTACATAATACTTTTTGGAACGAAATATGGTATTCGTATGAAGTATGTCTTGCCGTTTATTAGTCAAAGTCTTGTCTATTGTCTTGCTTAGCCATACAATCAGGCATGGGTGTCTTCGCAAAGTCCTTTAATTCTATTTACAACACAAAATTCTTTATTTTGATGTACGGTGCAGCAATCTGGTCAGATCAAAATGAGAGTAACATAAAAAATCATAAACGATACACTAAAGGCTCAAACGAATAGTATGTGGGACATTATTTCAGAAAAAAACTGGTGTATCAAACATTAAGTGATTGAACAATTTCGATCAAAAATACACTTTAATTTTTAATCATAATAAATTTAAATTGCATCATAAATCACACGACGTTTCTGAGTTTTTTAGCAATACAATAAAGTTCATTGAAAATTTAGTCTTTATCGTATAAACACTCTGTAAACCCATTTTGAAGTGAGACGTTGATAGCGGCGACAAAATAATTAAAAACTGGACCATTGACATGAAAGAGAAGAAAGACATAGACACTTAGAAAGAAAGAGAAACAGAGTTATATAGTTACGAAGTTTAATTTTAATAACGTACAAAACGTTATTAAAAACCAAATTTTTTAAGATAAATATTTGTATCTGGTGACCACCCAGAGTATAATCTCACTGACAGTATGTAGAAATATAGGACAATAAATAGCCACGAATGTATCTGTTATCATTGTAATAACGGCATTATAACAGCAATACCAAATAAAATAAAATAACGTATATCAGAATGTATAATAAAATGCCGCAGCTCATAAATATCGTGGATTAAAATCGGAAATTTAAAACTTATTTCACACACATTACTCGGCGGAGTTTACGGCTTCGGATCGATTTGCCGGCAATCCAGTTTCATCCGGTATCATCTCGGCCCTATCATATTATTATTACGTCGTTAGGATATCAGGGCTTAAACATCAAATAAGGGGCTTAACGGGGCTTAGCGGTTCAGTTATGTTTCGAGAGAATATTGCGTTAGAATGGAACCTTATTGATTAAGTATTTCACTTATTCTGAAATAAATGTACAGAACTCGATTTTGGCACCATCAGTTTTAAATGAAAGGCATTTATTTCACGAATCTATTTATAAAAGTTTAAAACGACTGACTGACATACAATACCCAGAATAAATCGGTGAGACTAACAGGATGAAATTGTGCCTAGGAATTCCTTTTGTAATGTAAGAGAGCACTAAGAGAGGATTTTTTCTAAATTAATTTCCTAAGAGGTTGAAACTTAGGATGAAAGTTTTTAAGAGTATTTTTGTATGTTGGAAATATGGAAATCAGTTTATAAACTTATGTTAGAGTGAAAGAGATGCTAAATATTTATTAAATATTAATTACCTAAGAGGGTGAAACTTAGGATGAAATTTTGTATTTGTGTTCGTAATTTTTGAAAGTTAGAAATATGGAATTCGATATTTACGCTGTATCTATATTTAGGTTTATGAGTAAAAGATAGCTGTTAAAGTACCTATTTCTGAAAATTCATCACCCAAGTATTGGAGATGAAAGTTCGTAACGAAGTTCGCCATGTTTGAAATATGGTTATCGGTATTTGGACTTTTGTTTAAAAGTAAAAAGAAGCTATTGCAGCGTTTTTGAAAATTTATTCACAAAGAGCGTGAAATTTGGGTTGACAGTTTGAATGGAATTTCTTCGTTTTTTAAGTTACATGGACACCGGTGGTTAGGTTTATAACTAAAAGACCAACGTTGTAGTATATAGGATGTCCATTCAGGTACGCCGCTAGTTTATTAATAAGGCTTAATAAGAAATTTTAATAATTTTCATAATCTACATAATATTTTGTAAAACAAATTGTACATACATAAAATTAAAAGTATTAAGCTCATAAATTCTTAGATGTCATAGTAAGAACGCATTGAAAGATTATATTTCTTATAGTGACATTAACTTGGATATAATATCACTTCAGAGAAAATACTTCAATTCTACGAAACAAAAATTAGCGTTACATTGTAGTTTATGAAATCTTAAGGAGGTGATGGATGTAAGAGATGACTTTTGAATTGAATACCAGGCAATGCCAATAATATAAATGAACTAAGACTTTTATTTTAAATCTTAATTTTTGCACCTATATTGAATGCAACAGAATTTAACGTCATTGTGGTTTAAAAGCTAGAAAACTAGTTTTAAAGTCTTTGTGTAGGTCTTTCGTACAACTTCCAAAAAGAGGCCAATTGAAGAATTTAAGTTGCTCGGACAGTTTTCGAGAAGATACTATTTTTTTTTCTACGTTTATGCTTTAAATTCTTAGAAGTTTTTAAATTAAATGGATTCTTGGCTTGGTCGCTATTACTTTTAGATTTTTAATTAGTCTGAAGTGCTTATACGCTGACGAGAATTTCTGAAAAATTAATAATAATCCGAATTTATTTTTTATTTCAGATGGCATTTCGAAAGAAAATATATTTGCATGAACGATTCTTGCAAATATTTCTTCGTATAATGATGTAGTGTACCTACTGTTCGATCGGTCACAACGGCAATTCTCCAGTGAGACTAACCAACAACGCCTGACATATTATAGTGTTTAAAATAATACACAGGTAAACTCTCTATTTATTAAATCTCATATCCAATGGCGGCAAATCCAACATGACCGTAAGTGTTCAGGCCTCACCAATGGCTTTATCCAAGTCTTCAGGATAGTACTAGGAATTTCTTTACAGTTAAACCCAATGACGTTTTTATTGATTAAATATCATCGAAACCAAAACTTCAGGATATGCAGCTTTATAAGCTAGTCACGAGACTACCGTGATAGTCTTATCGTGACTGTATTATAATGTAATATCACTGTCCTTGATTCTGCCCGCGGCTTCGTCTGCGTAGAATTAGTACCAGCTTATTTTTTTCCTTGCTGAATAAATAATTAAAAAAAAATATTATGATGCTTATTATCTACATATAGAGAAAAATCATAGTAGGTACGTCTCACACATTCAGTTTAACATATTTCTGTAAACTACGTTTGTGGTTTTCCCGTTATTGTTACTAGGTGAAGATTTTTTCGGCTCAAGAGTCGAGAGCACACCACGTTCAGTGGCCCATAGGAAAAATAGTAATTTTAAATGAAAACCTACTACTTACAGTGTTTAGCTTTGAGCCTTATTTAATGAAGTTCGTAAAAATGCTGCTTCTATGAAAAATTGCACTTTTTTGTACTGGAATCATAAATCTGTTGGAATTATTGGAATACGGGGAATTAATGTCCTCCCATGTCCTCCTATTGCTGTTATAATAATTGATCTTGCAATATTCCGCCCTATGTGCGTAATTTGCAATCAAAAGCTATCACAGTATTGACACGTAAAGATTTCGCATCAAAAGGATTGAAACGCCAACTTTTAGCTACAACTTTGGAAGACACCCATGTCAATTCCAAGTAGTTGAAGAAATCTACTGAGTACGACGCAAGTGTAATATAATCAGTATCCGTGACGTTGTCTATATAGACAGATGTTCGACGATTTCGCTTTCCGCATGTGACATGATTTATTCATTTATTTGCCCCACAGTTTCATTCGTTCATGCTAAGATTGCTCTTCCTTGTTTTCAGATCGGGGCAGAGGTTGCTTTTTAAATAATTTGTGTTTTGGGTAATATTACAGAATTCACTGTTCAGAGTAATCATACCGTTGATATCATATACAGTGTATGTAATTTTGAAAACGATGTATATTACTTATTATTACTAGTGGGTCGCCCGCGAAACTTCGCGTTTATTCAAAAGGTTAATATTTTTATTTCATTTGTAAACTGCAAGTCACTTCATTTATATTTTGCGCCAAAATGATGAAACACTATTTAAATGAATATTTTAATGTCAAATAGTATAGTTCCATTAGTTCCTTTAAAATTGGAGTTTTTTTGATAATAGTTTACTTTAATTTTGTTTACGTTTATAATTTTTTTTTGTTCAGCTGTAGCACCGCTCTTTAACCGGCCAGTAAATATTTTCCGCCTTCTAAAATTATTCTTTGTTAAATTAGTAAATTACAATGATGAATCATCTCTGTTTTTCTGCACATCTACGGCAGGAATGATACCTTAATCAAAATGATACCTTAACATAATTTCTATATGCAGTTATCGTCCCATAATCACTGGGACAAAAATCGGCTTACGCTATTAATATATAAGATAGGTAACAAGTCGTAATATACAAAAAAATAAACAAAAAATGGTTGTAAAATACATATTTAACCAAGATGGCAAAGTGTTGGAACACATGGTGAGTAAACGAAGTTAACAGGTTTAAACCTAGAGTGAGATGTATTTGTAATACAACTCATTTTCGACGTTGAAGGAAACCTTTTTTTTTTTTTTTCGCTGGAAAAACGCGTTACGCGTTTCCCCCACGTGGAAGTGGGGGGGTATGTGGGACTCGCCGGTGCCCAAGATGTTAGCGGCACACCGGAATACCCACTAAAAAACCAGCGGTACCCTCTCCGTCTCATCGGTAGGCGCCACGGGATCGCTTTCGCATACTACCGTGACGCCCTGACGGTCGGCCCACCTATGCGGGCCTCCAATTCCTAGGGGGGATTCCCGGGGTACTGAGAACCCTCCTAGCTCCTGTGGCGCCTATTGAGGCGGGGGGAGAAGGTGCGCGTAGCGTTGTTTCCTCCTCCCCGGTCTTCTTCGGCGGATCGGGTCTGCAGCAGCGTCCACCTCCCGCTCCCGTTCCGCTGCCTCCTTCTGCGACATAACGTTTTCGCAGAAGGAGCGCATTTCTGACCAGCACGCCTCGCTACCGAGCATTGCGTTGATGACGCTCGGCAGCGAGAGGTCTCCGCCCAAAGACGCCACCAGGGAATGCCTCTGGGGCCCCCACGCAGCACACTCAGTCAGGGTGTGGTACGCCGTGTCCACTGACGCGCCACACTGATGGCAGGAGGGTGACACCTCCCGCCGCGCTATCCCGTGCAGGTACTTACCGAAGCATCCGTGCCCGGAAAGTACCTGCGTCATCCTGAACGTGAGCGTGCCACGCTTTCTCTTGACCCAGCGACTCAAGTGGGGACGAACCGCCTCCACTGTCGCCAGGCCTGCCGTGGGTGACCCCAGATCCTCCTCCCATCGGGCGATCAGGGCTTGCTGGGCTATGGCCCTGATCCGCCCGACCTCCGCCAACCCTGGACGGTCGCCGCCGTTCCTCGCCTCCGCCCGGAACCGGTACACCTCTGCGAGCACCTCTGCTTGGAGTTCCCAAGGTGGATCACCCGCGAGAAGTGTCGCCGCAGTCCATGACACCGTACGGTACCCTCTTATACCTCTCACTGCTATGACCCTCTGCGGTTTCCGCAAGAGGGCCCGATTGCCAGCGGTGAGGGCGTCTATCCAAATCGGGGCACCGTACAGCGCCATTGACCTCACTACACCGGCATATAGTCGCCGACATAGCGATCCCGGCCCTCCCACATTTGGTAGGAGGCGTCCCAGGGCGGCAGCGGCGTTGATGAGCTTCGGCCCGAGTTGAGCGAAATGCTGCCTGAAGCTCCATCGTCCGTCCAGGATCAGGCCCAGGTACTTCATCTGGGCCTGCACCTTGACCACCGTCCCCTGGACGGTGATACTTGCCCCTCGAGGGGGTCCCCTTCGTGGACCGTGGAAAAGGAGAGCCTCCGTTTTCGAAATGGAGACCCTCAGGCCCAGCGCTTCCATCCGGTCCACGGTGAGAGCAGTTCCGACTTCAGCCAAGCGGGCTGCGTCCCCAAAATCTCGCCCTGTCGCCGTGATGAGGGTGTCGTCCGCGTAACAGAGCACCCCCATCCCGGGAAGGACGGGAGCTCTCAAGAGCCAATCGAAACTAACGTTCCACAGGATTGGGCCGAGAACCGACCCCTGTGGAACGCCGCAGCCTACCCGATGCCGGACTAGCTCCCCATTGACCCCCACCCAGAGGACCTCCCGGTCCTGGAGGTACGCTTCCAACAGTCTCCTCAGATAGGTCGGCACCCCGTGGTATAGAAGTGCCTCCCTGATCGTCTCGAATGGAAGACTGTTAAAGGCGTTCGTCACATCGAGTGACACCGCCAGGACGACTTGCCCCCGGGCCACCGCTTCTGTCGTCCGAGTCTTCAGGGCGTCCAGGGCGTCGACTGTTGATCGGCCTGCCCTGAACCCATACTGGGCCTCTGAAAGACCCGGACCGACCTCCTCAAGGTGCTGAACAAGACGGGCTGCGAGGACCTTTTCGAAAAGTTTGGCCGTCTCGTTCAGCAGCACTATTGGCCTGTACGCCGAAGGGGAATTCATCGGCCGACCTTCCTTTGGCAATAGCACCAACTTCCCCTCCTTCCAAGGCTTCGGAAACTGCCCACTGCAAAGACATTCGTCGAACAACTCCCGAAGCCTTGCACCTAGGTATTCCAGAGCGTCGCACAAAATACGCCCTGGAACCCCATCTGGACCCGGCGCCGTGTTCTTGGTTTTCAAGCGGCCGAGGGCCATCTCCATCTCCCGCTCCGTGATCAGTGGTGGAGCCACTGCGTCTTCTATCACGGAGCGAGGGGCCATCTGCGGAGGGACGTGCTCGCCTGGATGGGGGAAGAGTTCCCCAACTAGGCGCAGAAGAAGATCCGGCGGCAGCGTCTCCGTGACGGGGGCGCTTTGGTTGCGGAACTTTCCACGCACACCACGGTACGGGCGCCCCCACGGGTCTCGGTTGAGGCCCGCCAGAAGCTCCTCCCTGGCCCTCTCCTTGGCCTTACTTATTGCCAACTGCAGATCTTTTTTCAGTTGACGATAAGCGGCCAGCAACTGTCCCTCCAGTTCCGCGTCGAGGCCGTTGTGTCTTCGACAGCGGACGTAGGCCCTCCGCGCCCGGCAACACGTCGCCCGAAGGTTAGCGATTTCGAGCGACCACCAGTAGACATGCCGACGCGGAACCTTGCGCCGGGTCCGAGGCATGGCCGCATCGCAGACCTCCTTGAGGGAACTGCTCATGCGACCCGCCAGCTCCTCCGCGTTGGCGCCCTCCCTTCTCCCTGCGGAAACCCACCGCTGCACGATGGCAGCCTCCTTGACCAGCTCTCGATCGACCTGGCCGAGAGACCACCTCGGCAGCGTGGTCGGCACCCTCTGGGGTTCCGCCGGCCTGCGGGAGGTGGAGATCTCAAATCGGATGTAGCGGTGATCCGATAGAGTCTCCACCTCCTCCTCTACTCTCCAGTTCTGCACTCTGCGAGCCACTACAGGGGTAGCGAACGATACGTCCACCACAGAACCCCCCTGTTGGCGCACGCAGGTGTGAACCTGCCCCTTGTTGAGGAGGGACAGATTGGAGAGTAGGGCCCACACTTGTACGGCCCTCCCTCGCGGATTCGTGGCAGGGTTGCCCCAGGCACGCGATTTTGCGTTTAGGTCGCCGAGAAGTATTGTCTGTTTCGACGACTGCCTGGCCACCGCAGCTCTGACCGAACCGAGATAGATCTCGAACTCAGCCAAACTTCGGTTCGGGGAGAAGTATGTTCCGATTACCACGTACTCCCCCCACCCCACCACTACGTAGCCTGAGCCCCTCTCAATGAGTGAAAGGGGTGGACCTATTCCGCTTCTCGTGAGGACCGCCACGGTGCCGTCCACGTCCCCTAACCAATGAGTTAAGGGCGGAACGTAATAGGGCTCGCAGGCCACAGCCAGGTTGATCCCCCACTCCACCATGGACTGCAGCAGTAGGTCCTGAGCCCCGGCGCAGTGGTTGAGATTCGTCTGAAGGAAGCTGAAGTCTACGCTCATACTGACATTGCAGCTTCCTCCTCGGCCTGGCGCCGTCCCAAGTTGGCGGTGGTCTGGTTATCTCGGACCACCTTACCTTTCGTGATGGGGGGGTTACACTCCCTCGACCCCATCACGTGCCCGGAGAGCTTGCCGGCGTCTGAGCACACTGCGCACCGCAGCTTCCCGGTACATGCAGCCGATTTGTGGCCATCAACGCCGCACCGGTAGCAAAGGCCTCCTCGTTCCGCACTGAATGGGCAGAGCGTCTTTGTATGACCAAGGCCCATGCACTTATAGCAGCGCAGAGGGCGCTGTTCCAGCACGTACACCCTGGCCGAGCTCCACCCAACCAAGAGACGACCGGCATCAGACAGCTTCTTCGCCACAGCTATCGGACAGGACACAAAGACCATACCCATATAACCGGGCCCGCGTGAAATATCTCCACACCTTAACATTTCAGCGGGGCAACTCCCCTCGCGAGCGACTGCGGCAATAATTTTTTCTTTAGTGACGGAGTCGTCTAACCCCGTCACCTTAATGTCCACCTTTCTTATGGGGCGAACAACGTTGGCCACCCCATCCAACAAAGTGCGGAGCTTGTCGGCTAATTTCTCCGCCTGTTCTGTCTGTGCTCTCGGCAGCTCCAGCACTCTAGCCCCCGTCGCTGCGCGTCGAACTTTGAGCCCGCCATTGATCCCAAGGTCTTCGAGTTTCACGTTCTGCTCAGCGCGCTCCAAGACCTGGGCATACGTGATGCCTTTCTGCTCCGCTTCCGGCTGCAGCGTTAAAACCACTGCAGCTGTACGAGGAGCGGCCAGCTTGGACTTGGCCGCATGACGTGCCTTAGGCATCGTAGGCGCAACCGTGGCGGTTGTAACAGCCGGGGGGGAAACCTGCTTTCCCTTCTTTCCCTTTTTAACCACAGTAGACCAGGAAATCTCCTGGACTACCTGTGGTGGAATCGTCTCCGACGTAGTCTGGTCGCTTGAAGGACCAGCGATAGGTGCTGTCGGAGCAGCACGTGGCGCCCGCTTTGGCACGGGTGTAACTTTCGGCAGTGGAGCCGGGTGGACTGCCTGCGCGTAGGGCGCAGCAATTTGCTGCGCCGACTCCCGCCTCTTATCCGCAGCTAACGGAGGGCGTTGTATCTTTGCGGGTGGCAAGCGTTCCTCTAGTACTGCAAATCGGGCGTTAAACATAACGCCGAGCGAAGAAATTATGGAGGCCTTAAATTTCTCCATCTGAGCATCCTGTGCAGAGCCGGATGCCTCATTTGCCCCTGCCACCTTGGTCCGCATCTCCGCGAACTCGCGGCGGTGAGCTTTCACCTCGGCCTTGAGGCTGTCCACCTCTTTGCGCAGGCGGCCATTATCAACGCGGAGCTTTCGCGTCTCCTCGGCTTCTGTCCGAGATGCTAAGGCGTCTACAATGCCCTGCAGTGCAGCCGCCGACTCCCTCAGCCTCTTTGCAAAGCCTCCTTTTAAGTTAGAGGATTTTTGGGCCACCTCCACAATGAGAGCTGCGCTTCGGCCAGCTTGTGCTCGAAGTTCCTCCGCACCCAACTTCGTGGGATCCTCGGTGTGTACATCTGAGGAAGAGGATTCCTCGGAGTCCAAAACAACCTGAGGAGCGTCCTTTCGAAACGCTCGACTACGCAGCGATCGCTCGAAGGCTTCCTCTCTGGCTTCGTTGGCCTTGGCTTTCAGCTCAGCCTTAGCCCGAGCAAGACCACTACCACGTCCTTTCGCGGTTTTGCCGCGAATGGCAGGCTTGTTCTTCGCAGCTAACCTCGTCTCCGTCTCCGTGTCAGAGTCAGAGTTAAAAATAGCAAGGCCCCCGTGAGGGCGTTTTCTGCCAACCAAGGCGTCGGACGACAACTCAGTGTCGACGTCCATCGCCGAAAAATAAAAACATCAAACAAAAAGAAAGAAAGAAAAAAAAAAAAATATATATATATATATTTATATATATATTAATTTATAAAAACTGAAACAAAAACAAGATCTAAAAAGATCTATTCCACGACAACAAAAACCAATCCTTAAACAAAACAAGTGTCCATATACAAAGCAAAAAGTCCAGATGTTACGCGTCAGAGATAGCGAAAACCAGTTTACAAGCCAGGTGTCGTTTTAATTCATCAAATCGTAAAATCTTATCGCAATATTCAACACACGTTGAAGGAAACCTGCGTGTGACGAATACTATAACAATTTTAAATCTAACTAGTGAAACGCCCCAGCTTCGAACGTGTGCAGTTATTAATCAAGAAAATTATATGATTTACGCTACGCACTCAGAAATAAAGTAGTATTCCACCAGTGAAAAAAAAAAAAAAAAAAATAGATTGTATCATTCGTTTCGGTAATTATCACTACATACAAACAAACAAATTTTAGCTCCTTATTATATTAGTACAGATAACAAGCTATATAAGATTAGCGTGATCATTCCCTTTAACACGAAAGCTCTTGACTAGTTTATTGTTTTTGCCAAGCGGTTACACGGAATAGACGCGATTACTGCCTTACTAAAGGCCTATATCAAATCGATACGTCCTCAATAAACATATGTGTATATATCAAAGTGACAGGAGAGTATGAATACGACCAGTGTTGCATAAAGTCTCGCCTTTGTCTAAGACAGCTCAGTCAGGTCTGCGTCAATGCACTAATTAAGAAGCTAATTCTAGGCTACCGACAATGACTAGGTAATCAACGTTGAGTTACCTTGATTAATTAGTTCTGTAGGTACTCTAAGTGATGATCTCGAATTGTTATAATTTATGGTTATTAGTACGTAATAAACAAGAAGATATTTGTAACTAGAACTAACGTATTCGTTGCTTGTAAAGTAACTAAATACATCTAGGTGTTTATAGCGTTTGATTTCTTTGATATGAGCAAAAATAATAATTTTATAGTTCGCAAATTGGTTAAATTCCACCAATAAATATTTAATGTTTAAAATTTGATGAAAATAAATATATGCATTGGCATAGTATTTTGGTTATTATTTTTGCTACTTTTACTTTCAAATTTTATTTATTGATAACACTCGCTCATTAGTAGCTATCGAATAAAAAGAGTTTGACAAGTAGAGAAGGAGACGGTACTGAAATGAAAACAGTTTACATTAAAAAGCAAAAGCCTTTGCCTATATATGGATAATATATTGGGGGAGCCCTTGATGCTAAAAGGGAATCTACTATTTACATTTGGATTTTTGAACATAGCATGATTAGAACAATATTTATTACATAATGTTTCCCCTTTTTGCGATGTGGGAAGCGCTTAGAGGATTTAAGAAAACGAAAAAAATCAATAACAGATATCGATATTTTGGATGCCTCTGATAACAATGTATGCTAATCTACCAGTTTAGCTGTTAGCCATACGGAAGGGCAGGAAATGGAAGAAAGAAGAAGTTATTCAGATGCGTCAGATACTCAGATATCAGAGGGCATGTCTAGAAACCCTAAAAATGGTCATCATGATTTTTGCTACTTTGGCTAACGGAAATCAGCAGATTATATTATTTCCGCTTCCCTTAAATTTTTTCCTTACTTCGGAGTAGGGGAAAAATTTAAGGTTCGGTTAATAAGTGGTTCATGAGGGCGTCGTCGACCGTCAGACGGTTACACTTTATGGTCTCGTTGAACCAGTTCAATAGCACGGACGCCATAGTTCGTACCCTTGATTTTGCTTTTTCGCCAAATCGGTGTGTAAGTTATTCTTTCAGGTCTTTGGCGGCTTCGATTATAGAGACGACTACCACTTCGTTGTCCTTATCGAAATTCCTGACAATGTGAGTCGTCTTTCCGCACGACCATATTTAAAGGGCTTATATATTATGGTGTAGGTACTCTTCAAAGTGCAGGCATTCATCTTGGACTAATACGAAGTGTGTTAGTAGCTCATGCTCATGTCGTAATTTGTACAAACGGAACAGTTGCAATAACAATATAAGTAATTCATGTCGCAAAAGGCAGCCTTATCGACGAAGACCTCGTCTAGTCAACCTTCTAGCCGAAGAAACTGTATAGGTTTACAAGTTTATGTGTAATTTCGGACCAATATATAATTCCAATATCACAGTTGGAAGCGCTTTATTGAAGTTAGGATTGGCTACCCTAAAATATCTATGGTCTCCTTTAATTTCTCTGCTTTGATACGAAAACTTAAAACATTGAAAATATTCAATCAATTGTAGGTAAAAGTGATCAAATATCCAAACTAACATAACAAATGTAATCAATAATGATCGCTTGTTTTTAATCGACTTCAAAAAAGGAGGAGGTTCGCAATCCGACTGTATGTTGTTTCTTTTTTTTATGTTTGTTATCTCAGAATTTTCAACTGGTTGAACCGATTTTGATGATTTAAAGCAGGTAGACCTAGCTATCTTCTTACATGGTAAACACATAGATCGTACCTACATATTGATAAGTAGAAAATTTAAATCGATTTTTTTTTTATATCGGTAGGCGGGCGAGCAAATGGGCCACCTGATGGTAAGTGCTCACCACCACCCATACACAATGGCATTGTAAGAAATATTAACCATTTCTTACGTCACCAATGCGCCACCAACCTTGGGAACTAAGATGTTACGTCCCTTGTGCCTGTAGTTACACTGGTTCACTCACCCCTCAAACCGGAACACACTGCTGTTTGGCGGTAGAGAGTGGGTCGTACCTACCCAGACGGGCTTGCACAAGGCCCTACCATCAAATCTTAGTCTAGTGATTATTAAGTTGTAGAAGAATACGCAATGATTTTTTTAGTTTTCTTCTCTTTATTTTTTACTTTCTTTTCTTTATAGTGCAAATTCATTTGTTATAGAATCGTTTTTTATTGGAATTTGCTTTTTTAATGTTAAAATGTTTGTTTATTTATAAACATATTTCATTAACAATATTCTATTAAATATTCAAAATACTATTGTGTTTGTATACTATATACATTATATGTATACGTAAAGGATTTGCTATATGTCAGATAAGACGCATTGATTGAAAACAAAAGTTTTCAGGCCATGACGTGCCGCAACGTGAGATGTCGAAGTATGGACAATAACTGCAGTACTCCAAAATTGAGCCGAGACACAATTGCTTAACGAGCTATGCTCGGAGTATCTTTGAACGATAAAATCAGGAATTAGATTATCGATATGGCTTGCAAAATAAAGTGAGTCCTAGAGTGGAGACAATGGTTCGGCAAACACAGCGTAGGGTACCTTCCTGGAGGACTGATGGCCTGAAGAAATCGGTGGGATCCGACTGGAAGCGGAGGTAGGAGTTTTGGAGAAGGAGAGGTCTATGTCCTATGATGACAATTGGTTGACTACAATTAATCCAAAAGGCTCGACAAACGCGATAAAAGGTCAGCTATGAGTTAAATATTCAATGTTTTATTACTTATTTTTATACGTAGCTTCTACTAAGAATAACCTAGTAATTAGTTCTAGAGCATATCACTCCAAGCATTAATAAAACGTTTGTGTTTGCTATTGTGCTATACTTGTATAATTGTATAATTAACATGCGTATCATAACATTGTTGCTTGATAATTAATTAGTCTTCTAAGCTTCGCTTAGTATATTTTTTTCAGATAATAGCAGCCATTGTCAATTCTACATAAACAATATCTAAGGAAAAAAATCGTTATGATATATTATTTTTGTGTGACAAATATACTTTTACATTTGTAAAACGAGTACCAATTGTTTTTATTGGCTAGTAAATCTCCAACAAGATAGGTTATTTGTGCGTGAGTCGCCGCAGACAGCTTGCTTTATTTGAAATAATTAACAGTCTAGCCTTTTTACTTTGTGGCGCACTTCAATCAGTGGTCTGAATGATATTCAGCTAATACATCTTTGACTTTTCTTCGTTGGTTCTACTCAGGTCCGACGTGTATATTTCCGAACCGGTGGTATATTTTTGATAATCAACAATCAAATTTTGTCCCAGTGATTACGGGACGATAGCTGCACATAAAAAAATCGGTCATGGTCTAATTTTGTTCTTTTAGTTCTAGTCATAGATGTGCAGAAAGAAAAAGAGGATTCTTGATTGTAATTTATTAAATTTTTATGATTTAACAAAGAATTAATTTTAGAGAGCGGAATAAAATTTAGTGGTCAGGTTGCTATAGCTGTACAAAAAAAAAAACAAATTTAAAACGTGCAAACAGAAATCGCCAGTTTACAATGAAATTAAATCAAAACAAAACCTATCATAGTTTTCGAATTTTCTAAAAAAATTTTGAATAAACGCGAAGTTTCGCGTGTGAGCCACTAGTATTAAATAAATAATTGTTAAACAGAATAGAAATGTAAAAAAAAATCATTATAAGCGTCACTCACACTAATACACGCTGATAATAATTTACCGTGCAGGGTCGCGCATTCGTGGATGAATAGATCTATACCGAAGTATTATTTAGCACTATGTGATTTCATTTATAACAAAAAGAGAATAGATATCGCACGATTTATCGTTATTGTAAAGAAATTTATACGTCGTTCAGATTGAGTGCGTACATTGTAAGCAATACGTACGTACCAGCTGAGCATCCGAACTTTACTTAAGATCGATGCTTCTCCAATTTCACGCAGTATTTACTTTCACTGAGCACTGTCGTGTCGCATTGGAACAGTCGAGTTACTCGAACGAGTCATTCTAAAGTCAATTGTTTATAAATATTTAAATTAATTCGGAATCATTTTTTGAAGTGTAAACTTCTTTAGTCGCGTTGGGAACTTTTTTTCATGTACAATTACTGGTAACCAAGCTGGATGGTTATGAATCGACCAGGTAACGCAACTTAAATTAAAATAGCAAATGGGTGACTTAATGTTAAGTATTCACTTCTATCCATAGATAAAGGACATATGATGATGATCACGGTAACACTTCTTCACGCGCTGTAACGGTATCTCAGATGCCACGAAAATGCCCCTTGTGCCTTTGATAACACGTGTCCACCAAAACAGAAATAAAAAGTTATTTTGCTATATATATCTGTATGAGATTGTGTTTAATTATGGAATACTTAGTTTAATTATCGCTTTTTACACTAAATACTTTTTTAAATATACGAAAGAATTATTCATCTAATATTAGATATTTAGCGTCAAAAATATATTCATGTAAACTCGACTCCATTACATTTAACTCAAGGCCACGGCTCAGATTGTTCCAATCAAATTGGATCTCTTATTGGCAATCAAGAGATGTCGAGAAAACAATCGAATACATTCTTGGAATCACGCAACAATTAACCTTCATTTACATTCGCGCGCGTGTACTGACAGATTCACGATTCAACTTAATATATTATTTACAGGATGTAATAGGGTACGTGTGATATCTAAGATTTTTGGTACGATTATGTAACCTTTTAGAGCAATATAAAGAAATATTCTTTTGTCTGTTTGAAAGAGATTTAATAACAATGAAGCTTTTATAACTTTTATATAAAGGGTATATTTATGTATGTATGGTATATTGTATTAGGTTTAGTATTTTTGGTATGGTTAAAATCTCGTTCAAGGAATACCATTTTCCACTATTTCTGGCTATGAGTAACTTTGACACACCGTATACATTATTTCATCTACCCATGATATAGGTTGTCGAACGGTTTAATGGACAAATTGATGGTAAGTCAAGACCACTGCCAACATGAATTGACCATAGTCATAGGCATTGACTAAGTATCGCTGTTTGGTGATGTACTATATGACAAGTGAGTTGTAACTACTTAGACAGTTTTGTATGAAGCCAAAAATTTTTAAACGTGCTTGCACAAAGTCCTAACACCAAGTAAAGAAAAATTATATAAGTTTATTAGATTGATAAGATCTCGAATAAAAAATACAAATTAAAAATTATCCACTCTTTAGGATAGTTTTTTCAACGAATACACTAAATAATAAATAAATGTTTAAACAAGGCATAGGACATCCTCTAGTTTGCCTACAAGAAAAACATAGTTTCTTTTGTTTCGAGTCGATCTTTTCTGGTCCGCTGATCGCGTACGTTCTCTGAATTGATTTTCCTTTTACCAATAACATCCCTCTGTCTGTTGCTTCTGCCAAAATATCTCAATCCTTATTATCGGCACGTGATTCCTTCACTGCGCTTCGATGCTCATAATCTACACTTATAAAACTTTTTATAGGAAATTATAAGTCTGTAAATATCCCACACCTGGGCTGAAGATTCCCTTTTAAGAGAAGGTTTGGAGCTTAATCCATCACGCTGCTACAATGCGGGTTGATGGATACACATTATGACAGATTTTTTACAGAAATGAGACAGATGAACTGATTATATTTACCGGTGCTTTATTATAAATACGTATAAGATTTTAAATTAACATGGTTATTTTTATTACTACAAGTAATTAAACGGGCTAATGTTGAATGATGTTGAATGAACCATGTCTTTTATTTTTATTTGGTGGAGCTCGATATTTCGACATTATCTACGAATGTCTTATTCACGTATATTAAATATTACCTAAAAACCTTGTCTGTACTATATGAAAGCAGAAAGCAGGATTTACTTTTTTTTATATCTGGTATTAATATTACGTATATCAGTTTTTATGGAAGCAGCCGTTAATACACCTATCTCTTTAAAATATTCGCGTCTCTCGCCTCTTTAAAATAGTTCGTAATAATTACTATATTCGGATTATTCGAATAGGATGGTATATGATAAAATGGTATAGAAAATGATAAAAATGACTACGTATTGTTCCAAAGGGATATAATTGACAATGCAAGATAAATCTGCTTAACAATATACCCACATTCGTGTGAACAACGTCATTATTTTAACACAAATAATATACGGTTATTGTTTATGAATAAATCCTTATCTATTTATATGATGTAGGTTGGCAGACGAACTAATGTGGTAAGGAACATCTGATGGTAAGTGATCACCACCGCCCATAGATATTGGCGCTGTAAAATTTTGAATCGTTATTTAACAAGCTATATTAAGTGAACCTACCACCGTTTCGGAATGCAGATTCTACCGAGAAGAACGGGCGAGAAACTTAGTAGTTATTCATTTGCAACATTTAAAAATACAATGTCATGTTAGTTAAATAAAATTATATACCTATGTATATAATACGTCCTGCCTGTTAGTCAACAAGTATTAGTATTAGTATTAGTAGCAGTAAAAAATATTACCCATTCTTAACATTACCATGACTGCATTTTTAGATATTGAAAAAGAGTAACTACTGAGTTTCATGCCGGTTCTTCTCGGTAGAATCTACATTCCGAACCGGTGGTAGCTTGACTTTAAATAGTTTGTTAAATGACGATTCAAAAGTGCTTGTAATAGCCTACTTGAATAAAGTATATTTTGATTTGATTTGTCACTAACCATAGGAACTAAGATGTTTCGTTTCCTATGCCTGTACTCTGGCTGACTCATCCTTCAAACCGGAACACAAGAATACTGACTATTGCTGTTTGGTGGAAGAATATATAAGATGAGTGGATGGTACCTACCCAGGCGGGCTTGTACATACATAACGAATATAATAACGCAATCAATACAAAGTGATGTTTATCAAAATAGATAGAAGATTTATTATCGTTTTGTGCCTTTATCGGAGTAAAGCGGAATTTTATGAATGGAAAATAGCTTTGTCATTTTTTATGAGGATTAATTTATACAAAAAAAATCTGCTAAATTTAAAGGACATGATACATACATGAAGTCCAATTATAAAAGTAAATTATTCTATGTTTATATTATAAAGATGTAAAAATTGTTTGAATGTATGTATTATATCCCCCTTCATATGTATTATATGAAGGGGGGCGGATAGCAAATCTATATATATAAAAATGAATTGCTGTTCGTTAGTCTCGCTAAAACTCGAGACCTGCTGGACCGATTTGGCTAATTTTGGTCTTGAATTATTTGTGGAAGTCCAGGGAAGGTTTAGAAGGTGAGTAAGTATGATAATAATGCTAGGAATTTAATAAAAATAACTTTGTTTTACCATAGAAATAGGGATGGTCGATTATCATTGATTTTCGATAATCATCGATGTTCAACAATAAAACATAGATGTTTTAAAATTGATTTTGCTTTATTTAAAACATCGTTACATCTATTTCTCAAATTTAATAATTTCTTCTCTTTAGGACGAAAGTTTACAAAAAAACACCGATGTCATCAATTAACATCGATGTTTAGTGCTCAATAAACATTGAGTATCAATGCTCGGTATCGATGTTATTATCGACGCCATAATCATGTTTTTGCAACATGGTAACCAACAAACCAACCAACAAATAGATCGAACCTTTATTTTCGATTGATTTCTCTTATGACAAAGAGTGCATTCTGCATCCTTCTTTCCCCCTATATATTATTATACTCTTTGCTTCTATCTTTGTGAGTGACGGTTACAACTACGTGCGCGAGAACTTTCTTTACTTCGGTGATCCTTTGCGATGTGCTCTTTTTTTAACCTTTGTTATAATGACACTTTACTGCAAAGTGCGCGACAATTTTTCTTACTTTGTTTACGATGCTGATGAGAACATACTTAGGTCGTCGCAGTCAATCAAATATGCGAAGAGCTACTTCACGTGTTAACCGTACTAATGACCAGAAAGACACAGATCGAGAAAATAGTCTATAAAATTAAATGTTAATAACATAATGAAATTGAGAGATCTCGCAGACTCAGTGCTCCTGTGATTCAGAAACGATCCTGCATTCCACTGTGATCCAGCAATAGATTATTGTGCCGACAAATCGGTAAAAATTGGGGAAATGACAATAATTGGTAAATATTGTAAGATGTTACAATACAGTGGTGAATCTGCTGGATTATGTTGCTGGAGGCAAAGTAAAATTGCCACAATTGGTCGCACCACCAGATCCCTTCCGCTCTTTAGTTTCTGGGATGAGAAATGATTCTAAACACTTCTTGGCCAACATTCAAAAATATAACAACTGTTTCCAGATGACATCATGCCCACTTTCAAGGTATTTTACTATAATAGTTTTTTATAATATTCAAGTTGGAATTGTATTGGAATATGTATTAGAAATAATTATATACAAATCTTTAAAAATTACCGATACAAGGACAAGTTTATCACTTTTTGGGGGCGCTATTACCACTACCAGATGCAGATCATCTATTTTTACAAATTTATTTTATGGGCAATTCAGATGCGGAAGTTGATAAGCGTTGTGCTCACAATCCAACAGAGAAGAGAACCATTGTCCATGAATTACAATATTTTCTTCATCGGAACAACAATTTAGTAAACATGTTCAAAATAGCATTGGATCGAATGCCATCCGAAAGCCATAATGAAACATGTATCTGAAACACACAGGACTTATGATGTGTTACAATCTCCTTTGATCGTCTGGCAAGGGGAAGATGGATACCATTTTGATATAAAAATGGTTACACAAGTAACAGGCGCTGATGCCAAACAAGTGCCCACAAAAAGTTATTGCTATGAATTTCTATTCATATCCGTGAAGGTGAAGTTAATATTATTATTATCATATTCTGAGGTGCTTTTCCATCAGTTTGCAGTTGACATGCATGTCATAATTGAGACTGAACGATTGACATACATCCGTTTGAACCAAAGACAGCTTCGATCAGAAAAATCTTTTCATTTGTGATCCATGAAAGACAAATACAGTAGTCCAAAAATAAAATATAATAATTAATTATATATTAATTACATGTGTAATATATAATTACAAATGTAATTAATTGAAAATAATAATAATAAAACCTCATTTATATCAAACATTTTTTTTATTAATTACGAATTCCTATTGTTTGTTTGAAAATTTATTTTATACGAAAGTTTAGCTTTTTTATTTATCGATTATGGCAGTACGAAGTCTGCCGGGTCAGCTAGTTAATAAATAAATAAATAGAACAATTAAAGAATCCACAAATTTTCTATTCTCATTCAACTTATAGGAATAGAAAGAAAGAGATTTTTTTTTTTTAAATAAAAGGCTAGTCGACATTACTAGTAATTTTTTTAATCCCATCAAAAACATAAATGTAAAAATGAGAGCCAAGTTAAATATTATTATATATACCTTGGTTGTTGTCTTCAACGACAAAAGAAGTGAGATCTAAATTTGTGCCAAGTTAAATAGTCCTTTCTGAAATTTATTTATAACTACATAAAATATAATTTCTTCTTATAACTTGGGGTAATATATTGTTGCCTAAGGTCTGACTTGGCTAGTTCTTATATGTTTATAAACACAAATTGTAGTTTGTGTTTAGAATAACAAATTATAACTCAGAACATCTAAGAAGAATGGAGGACAGCTCAGTATTGCTTAGTTAGTATTAACGTACATTAAGAGCTGCGATGGTCCAGTCACTAGAAAACATGAATCTTAACCAGATATTGCGAGTTCATATCCAGACAAGTACCATTGAATATTTGCGTGCTTAATTTGTGTTTATAACAAATTTTTAACAGGCTTAGAACTTACGATGGCTATAATATAATTTGTATATGAGAACTAGCCAAGTCAGACCTTAGGCAACAATATATTACCCCAAGTTATAAGAAGAAATGATATTTTATGTAGTTATAAATAAATTTCAGAAAGGACTATTTAACTTGGCACAAATTTAGATCTCACTTCTTTTGTCGTTGAAGACAACAACCAAGGTATATATAATAATATTTAACTTGGCTCTCATTTTTACATTTATGTTTTTGATGGGATATCACTACTTTTTGTATATAAATTATTAGTAGGTACTTATTAGTAACAAAATTAATACCAAATGGTTTTTGTTAAGCTATTCTATTTTCTTATGTTTACGGGGTATAATTGTCTTTTTTTTGATACGTTCTTATTTTTCTTGTAGGTACCTCTGAAATGTTCGAGTGAATTGCCCATTCAGTGTCTGGATATTTTTTACGCGTTTTCTGTTTATACTTAATTTGCCCAAGTAGGGGTGGTATAATGTGCGCAGACGGTTGTACTCTACAATAGAGCTCTCTTGTGTCTTGATTTGACTTGGACCTAAATTGATAAGATGTACTCCATCTAAGTTTTTAACTCTAGAGAGGCCAACGTAAGCCTGCTCTTTACTTAATATAGAGGAGCTTATGTCAAAAAGAGCACCGTTAAGGCGAAGGCCTTGTGATTTGTGTATAGTAGTAGAATATGCTAAGCAAATAGAGAATTGTTTCCTTTGAACATATATGTACATTACTTAATATCTGTAACTTGGTTTGGCTTCTAGTTCGCAAATTAAATTATGTTTAAATTGAATTGTTATTTTACGTGCGCTATTGCTGTTGTCGACGTCCTCAATGTGCTTTCTCTATTTTTCCATTGGACATATTCACCAGTCCTTTGCTGACATCAGCATGCTCGCTCGATACTGTTCTTCAATGCAATAAGGATCCCCTTTTGTAGCGCTAGAGTACAAACTTAAATCATTCCTGTTACGATATACATACTCTACTACAGTCTCACGAAACCTATTTTATTGTTGTATACTAGTATACTTAAACTAAAAATATGCAGTCGAATAGACTAGGCAGCTTCCATCGGAAGGCATTGAAATAATTCTTATGAGCGCGGTTACCACTCGCTCAGACACGTCCGCGTTAAGGTTTAATCGCAACGCTTCTATCCCGCTGCTTCGGCGTAACGTCGCGCGCCGTGTACCGAAATGCCTATTATTATTATTTTTAAAAGTATATATATAGATTTTGCACCATTGATGTGCGCTAAATGGTAGTTAATAACGTATAATAAATACCTAAGTCGGCTATACTAATAAGTAATAAAACGGAAATATTTGGATTTAAAAAACTTAAGGGTGGTATTCAACTTGTTATATATTCACGTGAAGACCTTAAAATCCACATTAAGACCGGCTGTCATAAGTTTTGATTGCTGGTTCTTACATCATTTTTTTTATTACAGTTATTACAGGAATAAGTATATAAGTGTTCCTATAGACCCAATAAAATGAAAAATTATAATAAAATGATAAAAAATTACCACTTTCAGATTTTTTCCTTTATATTGGCCTAATTATCTATCTGCATGCCAAATTTCAACTTTCTAGGTCACCTGGAAGTAGGTTATAGTTTTGATCTATAGGTCAGTCAGTGATAAAAATGACGATTTTTAGACGTTAATATCTAAATAACCATTTGAGATCCGTTTATGAAATTTAGAACACATATGTATCTCGCGAGTCTCAATATATGAGCCAAATTTGACACATTTATGTCAAATAGTTTTTGAGTTATGAGGAGGTCAAAAGTGGCTCCAAATGGTTCGTGTAATATTACACACGGTGCTGCACGCCAGTTCTGTTACTAGAACTTGGCTGACACGCTACCGCGTGTCTAGAAAAGCCTTCGAGGGACATCTACGCCAAAAATTATTAGACCGAAATAATGACTGTCTACTTTTTAAAGTCTAAAGTCAGCTAAAAATGTAAATATTAACAGATGTAAATATTTAACTTAATAGGGTCTCTTGTTTGAACTGTGGAACTTCAAATAATTTGAAAAGTATGTTTAATTTACAAACTCAATGAGATTTCCTGAACATCAAAAGTTTACATCTAAATCTTTCTCTAGATATCTGCAAATAGAATATTAGACTTATTTTATACATTACATATTTTTTTATAAATTCCCTTCCAACTCACTTGCTTAATTCAGCGAAAGGTAAATAAAGTTTGGTTGCCCGCTGTGATTGTAAACATCACAGATGTAGAAGCTCATGGAAATGACATGCTGCTAAATCGGTCAAAACAATTTATAAACATCATCATCCTCCTACCCTTATTCCAATTTTACTTGGGGTCGGCGTAGCATGTCTTGTTCTCTCACATCTGTCGAACGTTATCTCACAAGTAACATTCTTTCTAACCATATCGTCTTTCACACAATCCATTCATCGTTTCTTTGGTCATCCCCTACCTCTATATCCATCCACATCCATTCTCAAAACCTTTCTCACAACATGGTCCTCATTCCTCCGCATAACATGCCCATACCATGACAGCCGGTTTCCAGATAGCTTCTCAGATAAACGAAAAACAATTTATAAACAAATCATAAAAATGTAAATGTAATAATATTACATAAGTAAACGACTTTGTGATAGTAAGTGGTCATTAAAGCCTATTGGTGTGTAAGGAAAACTAAAAATTCCTTTTATCGCCAATGCGCCATCAATCTTAAGAACTAAGATGTTTTGTCCTCTGTGTCAGCAGTTACACTGGTTCATGCACTCTAAAATCTACTAAATATTGATGTTTGGTAGTGGGATATGTGATTAGAGGTTGATACCTAGACGGGTTTGTATGAAATCTTAAGTGGTCCAAAATTTATAAAGCTATGACATAAATTACTATACAATGCATTACTAGATTCATAGCATTTCAACACTAATGAGAACATGCCTATTATATTTTATAAAAAGTTCTCAATTATTCTATCAACACCAACTGTTTTTGTTTTCAACAAATCGAAATATATTTTGGTTGGTAGTTACTGATGAGCTTTATTGTTATTCATAAAAAAAAACAAAATGGGGAAAAATATTTGAAATTTGGAAATTCAAAAATTCTCTCCTTAAATTATCAATGTATGATTATGATAACATTTTGAACACTGTTCGAACACTAGTAACCTGTGTTTGGCAATATTATGCGTGCGTGACACGTCAGTCTGATCCAAAAACTGCATGACTGACACATTTAATGAGACAAGTGGATGAAGTTAAAGATTCAAGAGATGCTGCTTATAAAATCTAATTATTTAAAATATTTGCCAATAAATTGTTATCGGTTCGATTTGGAGGTTGAACTCTATAGCTGTAGGGGCTGTATCTATATCTTAGTTCTTAAATCAAAGAATCTGTGAAATATTCCATGACACACCCTGCTGTAAATTTAAAACAACATTTATATATTCATTTATTTGAAAGAACAAACCACAAGGTCAATACACCTTTTCATAGTATTCAAAGATTCTATAATAAAATATCGCAGATAATATCTGATATTTAAATGAAGCATTACTCTTTAAAATTATATATAATTAAAAAAGTGAAGTTCTTATTCGTCGATTTTCAAGATATATATAAACATTTAATTGCGTTTAATTACATACTTTAAGGAATTCGATTGACTTTCTTGCCGGGTCTTCTCGGTAGGTTAATTTAATCTTGTGAAATGACTATTCAAAAGTGCTTGTAAGAGCCTACTTAAATAGAGCAAAGCAAAATTGGATTCGAAACAAAGGTCTTCTCGGAAATTTAAGTATGTATATATTTTAGATTAAGCTTTGCGTCGTTTAATGTCAGTGAGAATTGTGAGTCTTCTATACGAATATAGATTATGTTCTATTTCTTCCATTTCCTTTTTTGCTTTGAGAAAGTAACATCTTGTAAATATGAGTTTCAACGCCAAACTCACTATAATTATTGCTTGGCACATTATTTCTTGTGTCAGGTGTATCAGTGTGTGTGTTGTGAGTGAGCTTGTACGACGGTACAATATCTTTAAAATCTTTGACAATATATTGGCATTAAATAAGTACCAAATAAAAAAAAAACCTTAAAATATATGTAAAGTATTAGATCAATACGTTACATATATTTTATGATTTTTCGGCATAACATCGGAATTTATTTATGCTTATATACTTTTTATTCCGTTTGGGTGTAATCGTTTATTTTTATTAAATTCTCTGTTCTGTGGTAAAGAAAGTAACTCTAAATCTGTCGAATGATAAGGGTGTGGGATTGTTACCTTTATCTCTGGATTACTGTCGACACTAATTTGAAATATGACTTGGGACTTCATAAACAGTAAAGCTGTTTTTATTGAGATACAAATTTACATTTTATTGAATTGAAACCCGTTTGGTAAGTCAAGTCAAATCAAGATCGAATTTACAGTTTTGAATGAAACGTTTCAAAATAGTTTTCACTTTCTTTTTCATTTTTAAATTAAAATTTATAAAAATTATTAAAAATATAATATTGTAGTTGGTGACGCGTGATGCGAATCTTTCTTTTAATGTTATTTGCAGAAGTGAGAATAATAAGACGATCATATTAATATTACAAAGAGATAAGTTTTCTTTGTTATTTCATATCAGTCAGATTCGTCAGAAACAGAAAAACGACGATGTATATAAAACTTTTTCATTAGATCATAGTTTGAGGATTGTTTTATATAAAACGTAGACGGAGTAAAAATTGACAGTTCGGGCGGTTTCCAAATAATCTCAGTCAAAATTATGACAGACACAAGAATACTTTGTAAATTAGAGTTGGCATATATATCAATACTGTTTTTATTTAAAGTATTATTTTGTTATAAAACTGTCCATTTGTCCATCTGTCCACTTGTGTTTTGGTTAATGAAGATATCAAAAGCATAACTGTACATCAATCGCTTGGATTATATCAAAATATCTTGTTAGTCTCTGTAAATATAGCCCCAAATACTTTAATAACATTTTCGCTTATGCACTAAGTGAGAGTAAAGCATTCAATATCGAAAGAATCCGAATGAAAACTGACATAAACCGAAACTATTTCATAGTTTTGTTTGCATAAATATAATTTTACATAGTAAAAGTTTTTTTACAATTTCCTCCCATTTCAAGGCAAAGCCACACCAATAATTCAATTTAAAATGATAACCGACATTGCAAACAATGGAGTTTCGCGAAATTTGTTCATTGAGTTAAAACGCAAATTCGCCGAGTTGTAAACTTTATTACATCTTTAGAAGCTCTCTGTAAATACTTGAGGGGATTACTTCTTATCCAATATTAGGGAATTTCATAAGGAAATCGTTTCGTTTGTTCGATGGTTCGAAGATGTATTATGTTTATAATATAATTCTACGTAGGGTGTATGATAGTTGCTAGTGTTGGAAGTCTGTTTAATTGTTGTAAATTTTTCAATGATGATATGATATGATTGTTTGCGATACTAATCATTGCATCAATTATTCGGTGGTCATTGAAACGAACAATCATTTAAATTATAGTTATCGTCTCATAATGTTTGCACATATAAATATGAAATAAATTTATGCATTGAATTGAGAGTATTTAAATTGTAAAGATCACCTAAATCCTATTTGAGCCTTATTGCTTGAGTTGCTCCGATTCAATAGAATTCCTCTCATCTTAAATTTATGATATAAATAATAATTGGCATTTTGTGTGCGATACTCGAAGCTTAACGGTTCAACATCTGCCGTGTTCAGTTCACGATATGATTCCTAAATATATACGTATTTTCATTTTTAAAGGAAGATGAGTAAATAAGGCAAGAAATTGACTCCACCAATAGCTGACATTTTAAGAAATATGAACTCTCCTTTCAATGAGCATCGCCAAAGTGCCACCAACTATGACGTTGTTCCCTCAGTAAAGCATGTCGTCATCCTTGCCCATTTACTCCTGAAACCAAATTGCAACAATATAATATTTAAGTTTATTGATAGACTAACTTTTGTAATCATAAATTGAAACTAAATTACTAAGTAAATAGTGGTTTGTAATTCAATTAGTATCTTACTAATTGAATACTTATACTTATACTTACAAAGCGAATTAAAAAACTCTTTTCTTGACTTATTAAAAAAAAAAAAATGTCAGTAGTGTTAAAACTAAAAATAAAGTAATTCTACAAATAAGAATTAACTATGCTGCAGATATTCATATACCAATAGCATTTTTCGTACGAGAAATTATATTGGTCTATTGTTTGTTTTGTTTGTGTGTTAAAGATTAATAAAATTGTGTTATATATATATATTTTTTTATATTCTCCGTGTAGGCATATGACTCCATTCCACCTGATGGAAAGTGGTAGTAGAGTCCAAACGCGAAGAAAATTTTAGAATAAATTATAGTTCTTTATCTAATTGCTTCTCAACATCTGGATAACGTAACAATTTTTCCTTAAATGACCTAAAATTTTCTAAGTTTGAAAAAAGTTGGCGTTTTACAAGGATCAATTGTAGGCCCGTTTCTATTTTTGAGATACATTGGTGTAATTTTCTGATTCTGTCAATAGTCTTTCTGATATTGTATTGTTTGCTATTGTTTTTCATCGCGTTTTAATCTGTATAGAATAAAATTGATTATGAAAATCTAGCTAATTCATTTTCATTATTTATTTATTTATTTATTTAAGCCTCATTTATTCCTTAGTATAACAATAGTAATAACAGTTTTTTTTATAAATCTAATTTTAACTAAGGAACTCTCGAGTATAGGCCTCCCCCATCTCACTCCATTTTTTTCTGTCTTGAGCCATTCTCATCCAGTCTTTGTTTAAGAATTTTAAAAGTTCGTCTTCTCATCTTTCAAGGGGGCGACCCCTTTTCCTTTTTCCGGGAGGACCAGCCCATGCAGTGATTTTTCTAGTCCACCTCTCTTTTTCCTGACGTGCAATGTGACCAGCCCACTTCCACTTTAGTTTCTTGCAGTGGGTTAATGCATCAATAATTTTTGTCCTATCTCTTATTTCACTGTGTCGTTTCTTGTCACTGAGTTTCAGGTTTAGAATGCTTCTCTCCATGTCTCTTTGGCATTTTTCAATTCTTTCCTTCGTGTGCGTATTGAAGATCCAGGTTTGACTTGCATATGAGAGGCAAGGTAAAATACATGAGTCTAGGACTGTCTTTTTTAATCTTAAAGGTAGATCCGATTTTAAAACTTCTTTGTGGCTCCAGAACTTGTTCCATGTCATTTTAATGCGTCTCTTTAGTTCGTCACGGTGTCTTGATTTTGAGAAAGATATTTGTTTTTGCTACATATATGTATTTATGAACATATTCCAACTGTCGATTATCCACAAATAATCATTTTCATTAATATACTAAATTAATAACATATAGTTTGGTTCAAACGCAAAAAAACAAAATATTTTTTGTTAACTTTTTGTCAGACAAGAAACATTTGAGATCATACTAATATATACCTTCATATAAATATAATTTATGTGTTTATGATGCTAGTATATTTTAAGAATTTTTTAATGCTCCAATGGATTTTTAATTGTCACCTGCCGTAGGTAAATCCGCAGAATACGCGGTTAACAATTATTACTCTTTTTTGTTTTCATTGTTAACTATCTTTCTTTGTTTTTGTTCAAATGCTTAAATCAAATGGTTTTATATTTAATTTATTTATAATATGATCACTCAAAAGTAATTGAAATAACTTATATTTTTATATAAAATTTTTTGTTATATAATATAATTTTATGGTAATAGTTTTGCAATTTGTATATGTACTGAGGCAATATGTATCCATAAAAAAATGACGCTTAAAAAGATATAAAAGAACACGAAGAAAAGTATATACTTTCAAAGATGAGAATTTATTACTATCGCATAAAAGAGAAAATTTTCATTAAAGATAAATTTATGAATCAATTTCGCGAAGGCCACCGGAATTCATAACAAAAATCCAATCAGTAAGCGATGGCAGTGACATAAAGTTAACGGCAACGAGGCCAAGTGGTCGATCCGATTACGCCATTAATTGAACTATCAACCCTCGAATTGTTATGCTTAATCACAATAGTTAATTAATTAACTACTTTATTTTATACTTATTATTAACCGAGCGTATGTGTGAAATTCGATCCAAAATTAATGATACCAGAACTGTTACGAGACAATAGCCATTTGTTACTCACTAGTACTACTTACTACTATTTATGACTTACTACATATTTGTGGGGGGGGGGGGGGTATACGTATTCTACATATTTTTACGTACCCCTAAAATGCATGTTGCAAATTTTCAGATGATCGGTTGAGTATGAAGATGTACCAAACAGACTCGCTTTTGCATTTTTAATTTAAATTTATGTTTGACTTGATAACATGTCCAGTTGAAACGAAATTTTGGAACCAAACGGCTTGGTGGACATCTGATAGATTTTGACCCGACACAAGCAGGTTTCCTCATGATGTTTTCCTTTACCGTCACATACAAGAAAAACAATTTAAAACAAAAATTAGGCTAAAAAAAAACTGCAGCGGTACTTGAACTCGCAATCTTCGATTAGGATTGACATATATTTTACTGAGTCATCTTGGCTTTTATATTATAAGCTTTTCTGAAAACGATATGAAAATGAATCTTTTGATGTAGTTCTAGTATTTTGTGAAAGATATTGTAAAATTAGTATGCTACGTTATTTATTATTTACCTGGTATTAAATACTAAAGCTAAGCTTATGGGCTTCGATGTTCTAGTTGCCAGCCTCGGGCTACAAAAGATTTACCTTGGAATATAGATAGTGCTTACACATCCATGTACGGTCATGCGCCTAATTTTTTTATGATCTTTTCATATTATTGTTCTGTCTGTTAGGTTTTTTTTTTTTTTTAATATACAACATCCACGGGCTCACAGTTGCCCTTGCCTTTTTTTACATTTTATTTTTATAAATTGTGGCGTTATTTTATATTTTTACTAAACATCAGCAGATCTTCGCTGGACTTCGCGAGCTTGTCGTCTTCTTGGAAGACGTGGCCCACACTGACATTTTTATTTTTTTCAGTTTTAAATAATATATAAATAATATATGGTAATATATAATATATAAAAATACTGTATATAGTAGTTTTTTTTTTATTTATTTTTTATCCGAATTATTGTAATCCAGCGGGCCCTGCTCCGTGCTCGATCAGACTGTTAGGTTTAAGACAAATAAGGAATAGCTGTATTGACTTCGATTTGGAGTACTTTATTACATATTTGCAGACTAATCTATAATACTAATATTTTAAATGCAAAAGTAAGTCTTACTATTTGTCACTCTGTTTCTCTTTCACGATCAAACCATTGCACCGAATTTGACTGAATTTAGTATAGATGTTACTGTAAAAGCTCGAACTAAGGTAAATCTAAGATTTTCCAGTAAAACTTAAGATTTACTGACATGAGTTGGTAAATGTAAGTATTTATTATAAATGGACGACATTTTTCGGACTTTTACCATTCTAACCTAACCTAACCTAACATGTCAATCCTAAGATTTACCAAGTGAATGATGGTAAAAGTTCGAATCCCAAAGTTTTATGGACATTTACCATTCATAATCGGTAAATCTTAGGTTTTACTGGAAAATCTTAACATTTTCCGTAGTTCGAGCTTTTACAGTAACATAGACATAGGTTATTTCTTTATGCCTAATACCTAACGACCAACCTCTTAAACGGTAGCGAAGCCGCGGTCTACCACTACTCATTGATAAATCTATCAATGATTCTTAGTATTTCGACATTTGTAATGACGTCGTCGTCGTCGTGAACTTCGACTTAAGAATGAAAGTAAATAGTACAGAATTCGTTTTGATGTGTACTTACTTAATAGAGTTGAGTGTGCTTCACTATCGCTTCCTAGTGCTCGGCTAATTCCCTGACTTCATTTCCTCATCGCATTTTTATAGCAATGACCTCCTGACCGATTTCTCAAAACTCTTCAGCAATAATATTCAATCAATCTTTTTATCGTTCTATTGTAATAATTATATTTAATAATAACCCAATTCATTAATAATAACACATTCAACATGCATAACGTGTCGAAACTTTGGAAACACTATAGCTTATTTTTAAAGTATTCGTTATTTTTTTCGTTTTGTTGTGATAATTTCATTAAAAAGTCCTAAATTATAAGTGCATTTTTTTTTTAAACTCATAACCTAAAATTAATTATTATATCACTTATATAATGTGAACTGTTAGACAATTATTCTGAACATGAACTAACATTATCGTTTTGTTCTAGAAAAAATTTGCAATTCAATTGTACATATATGTGTTTGTCAGCGTACATGTCGCTTACGCACACATTAATAGTTTTTAGGCTTCAACTGCGTACAAAAAAGATGAAAGTAAGTTCTTTGATTAATTGTAATTAAAAAAATGTACTATGTTTTTGCAATGTCTTTATTTTTATATCAAGTGTGAGAAAATAAACTATTTCATTCCGTATAATCTAGACGATTCTACGTTAATTTTTTACTACAGTCTCTAAAGTATTAGGTAACCATTTTATATTGGACTTATAATATTAATAATATCTTACGGCTTCTATTATATTATATTGAAATTTTCATTAACTTATCCCGTCTTATTAACTCCAAAGCGACGTCTAAGAGATCAACAATTTAATTTAATTTGACTTATTTCGTTCATATTGTCTTCGTTTCTTCAAAGAGTTTTAAGACTCACTCTTATACATAAACTTCTTACTGATTAATTGAAAAACAGCTGAATCTTTAAGTTAATCGTATACTTACCTAATCTTGACACAATAATTTGGTACTTATGCGATTGGAACAAAGTTTTTTTTCGTTTGAACATAAAAAAAATCGCTCGAAGTTTGCCTTGTAAAATCTATTCGATGAAGGCAATAGATTTTTTCAATACTTGTAAACTTTACGATGGCAATTGTTTAAATTCAGTTACGAAACCGAATGACCTTTACAAAAGCAATTTAAAGCGTAAAGCTATGTTGCTACAACCCGTCCTATTCAATACTACCCACGGCTACGTCTGCCTTTATTGTTATTTATTCTGTAGATATTTATTTTATTTTATTGACCAACATTTTTAAATATTGTTATTTTTTTTTAAATATTACGTTAAACATTGTTTGACAAATAAATTATGTGAAAAAAAACGTTTATTTATTTTTTTACCTGTTATAATTCGCTAAGTTGTACTACGAAGAGCTGAGATAGCCCAGGAGCCGAAAAGTTTGCGGGTTCATACCCGGGTAGCACCAATTTTGTGTGTGCTTTATTTGTGCTAATATTGATACGACAGGAAAGGAAAATGTGTCAGATGAAAGTATGCTCCACTTTAAACCACATTGGAAAAAGGCCTAAAACTTTCTCCTCGAGAAAAAGCGAGCTCCTTAAAAAATGTTGGGAATTATAGGTACAATGGAGTATAAATTTCAATAAATAATAAATATATAATAAAATAATTCTTTTATTTATTATCGAAATGTATTTTATGTATAGACAAACTAATTGAACAGTTTTACGGTATGTAATATGTAAACATTTAATCAGTATTGAAAGGCTATTTGCAAATGTACTAAAATGTTACAATTTCAGACCACGTAGAATCATTTATTACATTACGATGATTAATTCAACGAGTAAATATTAAGAAAATGATTGTACTATCTATTATTTCAAATAATATATATACTTACTACTTACTTTGAGATTTAATATTAAGTAAAGTCTAAAAATTTTACCTATTTATTCTATTTGTATTTATAACAGAGTTTCGTTATCATTTATTTGGCTTTAGGGCTTTATGCAAGGCCGTCACGGTAGGTACCAAACACTTATTATATACTAGCTGTGCCTGCGGCTTCGTGCGCGTTGTTTGAATTTAAGTTATTTGGATATTGTAGCGTGATTATATTTTTATTTTATATATAATTTAAAAATAAAAGTAGCCTAAGTTACTCCTTATTATATCTGCTATCTGCCAGTGAAAGACCCGTCGAAATCGGTTAGCCGGAACAAACAGACAGACAGACAAAAATTGTAAAAAAATGTTATTTTGGTAAATGTACCGTGTATATATACATATGCATTTAGTAAAAATGGTTTATTTTAATATTACAAACAGACACTCCAATTTTATTATATGTATAGATTCTATCGACAAGGAGATTGCTGTTAACGGTACTAAGTATTGTTAGTACTGTTGTGTTCTAATTCGAAAGGTGAGTAAGCCAATAACTACAGGCACAAAGGACGTAATATCTCAGTGTCATGGGTTGGAGGCGCTTTGGCAATGCTTAATATTTCTCATGGTGTCATTGACTATGTCAATAGTGACCACTAACCATTATGTCAATGACATGAGTTATCAACCCATGTCATTTAAAAATTTAATGCGAAGTCTATATATAGTTATATATAGTTATATAGTTTTTACCTAATTTAATTTTTATACAAGTATAAAATTTAAATTAAACAAAAAATATTACCGACTTCAATTTTTTTTATTCAAATTTAAATGGGATCCAATGGAAAGTACACTTATCCGAGTTAAAAAAAGATTAATCCAATTTCTTTTTTATTACGGAGTTGGATCATCAAAAATCAATTAGGAATTGAGAACCTCCTCTTTTTTTTAGTCGGTTAAAAGAGAGAGACGAGAGAGGCTGTCAGAAACTTTAAACGGTATAAAGTCAACGTTATTAGCATCCGTTTAAAAATTAAAACGGTCTCCTCATTATACTAATTAAAATAATTCTAATAAGAAATTACGATACATAATAAGGGGAAAAGTAGCACCAGTTGTTTATAGCAAATAATAATAAACACCAATTTAAAGCTTAGAGTATCAAAATTGTACAGCCGGTTACATCTGTCAGCACGAACATTCTTGAAGTAAACAAGGGTATGTTTCGGCCTACCGTTTAAATCGAAGGAATGCCGCCTTCATCGACAAAGCTATGCCATGATACGGTGAGACATGGGAAGAGCCGCAGCAGGAATCGCAACCACGATATTTGTTTTTGCTTGACAATGGTTGAAATTAGTGATGTAGTCTGGTCGATAAGGCGAGTTATTATTTGAACATTGGAAGTAAAATTAAAGTAGGTGTGAGTAGCTAAACGGAATAGTGTTGTTACATAAAACGTTATATTTATCAAGATCTGTCATGTTTAATATAACAGAGTTAAAAGCGAATCGAATGGAATATGCGATTTTTTTTTATCTTATCTTACAAGGATCACTTGATACTTGGTTTATTCATTTTGTGTTGCACAACTCAATAAGTTCGACATGTAAGTATGCCAGCCGGCACATTATAAACACAAATTAAAAAATTTACTTAATAAATAACAATTAATGTTAATACTTTATATTAACAAGCGTCTGTTACTGGCTGGCAGTACTGGCACCGATTTCAAAGAAATTGTCGTCGTGTGTACTGAATTACGTAAAGATAGACAAATCTGTTTTTGAATTTTGTTTGCCTTTCGTAAGTCCTAAAAAATAATTCAATAATTTTATTGTTAAATTATTTTTATTATATCTTGGTTTTAATGAAGCTGATAATGTTGTATACCTTCTTTAAATAAATTAAATCAATACACGGACACATTACATCCTCACTTACATGAGATTCTTGTTGTTCAACCGTTTCTATTTTCCACTTTAAACTGATACTTAATGAAGATCCAATTTACAACTTATATTTAAGTAAGTTCGAATCTCTTTCTTCAGAACTTCACTCATTCGTTTGAAACTTTTTAATTGCAATCTTCTCAATTGTATATAAAATCAATGACTTTAATAAAACTATCTGATCTCGTTTTAAATCAAGTTGCTGTTTCTTGAATTCTCGTTAAGTTTAGTTACTGTAATTATTATTTATGATAAAATTATGATGACGTGTTCGATTTGGAAATATCACTGATTAATAAAATTGTTATCATAACAATCTATATTTAAATAGGAAAGGAGAAAACAGTGCCTTTTTCCCTTCTATTTTTCAACCGATTTACTATTTTTTTTTTGTCAATAAAAAAGAGTGGGGAAAAGTAATGATCGGAATTTGATAATACATATTAGTTTTCCTAAATTTTTTAATAATGACCATGTTTCAGTTCGGTTCACTAGTTGTTTATACGGATCATCATATTACCTACTCCATGACATAAAAACAAGCAGCTCGTAAATATCTTCACGCAGAACAAGGAACTCTTTGATATCTAAAAGCAAGTAGTCTGTAATTCTCGACATGCAGAACAAGGACCTCTTTGATATCTAAAATTTCAATGTAATAATGTGCACAATTGTATATGTAGCATTTGAGTTATTAGATGCAAAAAAATTTTTCTTTTGTCATATGTACCGAGTTGCTTGCGCTTTTACTTCTTAAAGTCGTCATCATCATCTTCATCCTTCCCTTATCCCAATTTACTTGGGGTCAGCATAAAAATAAAATTTCTTAAAGTACTATTGCTTTTTTGAAATAAGTCTTGTTTAGCAAGAAGTCTGTATTCCTTGGACTCTCCACAAATCACCTGGTAGCACTTCGCTTCGTTATTTAAACTTTACGATGTATTAATGACTTACGATACGACATTTATTTCTTGTTCGTACAAATAATTTACAAAAAGAGAATGATAATGCAACAGTATTACGTAAAAGGAAACGACAACACCATATAAACTCGTGAACCATCAACTATTACAACAGCAGTCGTAACCCCTCAATTAAAAGTTGTGAAATAATAACGAATGTATTCAAATACTGAAATTGCACATAAATATATGTGTTTAAATATGTGCATATAAATTACAAGTAAGTAAAGTTCTAGAAAATTCTACCATCGCTTTTCGTGAAGAATTTTCGATCACAGCTCCACTAAATCTCAAGCCGTGATTGAGTTCCTTTATCTCAAGCCGTTCCAATAACGCCATTACGGCACCCTTTGATGCTTACGCGGCGACTTCTTCGGGTTTTATTGAGGGATCGATTGGAAATGAAACTTTAATCAGCTTTCCATAGCGAAGTGGCCAGCGGAAAGTATAATAACTATATTACTTCTCAACTGTAAGCTTCTTATGATTGAATATCTATCTTTATATACTAAATAAGTATTGGTGAATAAAATTATTCTTACATTATTCAAGGAAAACTAAAAAGTTTAATATTTTATCACATCGAGAGATTGATTAATGTTCTGTAATTAAATATACAATTCAAGTAATAACCCGTCAATGACCCACTGCTGGGCTAGAACCTTTTGAGTTGGAGCTTATTTCACCAAGCTACTTCATTGAATACTCAATGATTAGACACAGGCAAGCTTCCAAACGATGTTTACTTTCACCGCTGAGCACGAAATAATTCATCTCGTCATTAACAAAAATTAAGTACATGAAAATTCAATGGTATCTGCCTGGGTTTGAAAAATGCAATCATCGGTTAAGATGCACGTGCTCCAACCACTGGGCCACCTCGGTCCACTATACAATTATTGTTGTTTAAAAAATAATTTTGAAATCGATAGGCGGAAAATTAAAACATCATCAACTTTGAAATATTTCAGAAGATATTCAATACATACTTAATCACCAAGTTAGAATACCAGTACTAGTGTGGATTGAAGGAACAATTTAAAGTTTTTAGTTTAGGAGTCATTCTCTTTGATAACTTCACATAGTTTATCGAAAGTTGTACCTCGTCGTTGTACTTCGACATCCAACAATATTCTGCGGTTGAAGTTACTTGAACACGATTGAGAAAGGTCATATCATTAGTAGGAATTCAACTTTAAATATATTTATATATATTATTATTATACTATATTATTATTGAAACAATACAAATGGCCCGTCTGGGTAGGTACCACCCACTCATCAGATATTCTACCGCCAAATAACAGTACACTGTATTGTTGTGTTCCGGTTAGAAGGGTGAGTGAGCCAGTGTAATCACAGGCACAAGGGACTTAACATCTTAGTTCCCAAGGTTGGTGGCGCATAGGTGATGCAAGGAATGGTTAATATTTCTTACAGTGCCTTTGTCTATGGGTGGTGGTGACCACTTACCATCAGGTGGCCCATATGCTCGTCCGCCAACCAATACCATAAAAAAAAAAAATGGAAAAGAGTAACCACTTAGTTTCTTGCCGTTTCTTCTCGATAGAATCTATATTCAGAAGCGATGGTAGATTTAAATCGAATATTATTTATAACGACGATTCAAACATCACAAGACTTGAAATATGAACGTTTTTACAAAACATTGTTCAAGACGCCAATACTCTTTCGAGAAGAAAACTTGGATTTCATTACAGGATTTCTAGGAAAATTACACTATCATTATTTTTTGTAAATCCAACTTTACTTTTAGTAGTTTCTTTCTTGGACTCTATGAATATACTTAAGAATTAATGAATATACGTCCACTGACCACAGTGTATCTATTTTATTTTATATGATGATGCCACGGCAGATAATCACAAGGGAGATCAGCCAACTGCGCAGAATATGTGCACATGTGCAATCTCTAGTCCCTGTGTGTCACTCTCATATGTCGGTAAATCCAACACGACCAGAAAGAGTCCAGGCGCATGACCAACGGATGTACGTTCTTCCAATTTCCAGCCTCTAAGGTGTCACTGTCACTGAGAAATTATATAAAAAATATCTAGACCTACGAGTATAGAATATATGACCCATACACACATCTAATTTTCTTGTTACTATGCCACGCTGTAGATCCCGAGGGTGTTCAGGTCAGGTCAGGACAATAAAATTGATTTGCTGCTTTCTCAAGAAAGTAGCAGTTTGAAAATTGAAATTGCGTTACACTTTCAGTTTGGCATCTCGTTGAATTAAGTAAGTGATATAAATAGACAGTGCACCTGTGCTTTCGCTCACGTTTAATTTTTCTTTATGATATCTTTAGGCGGACGCGCAAATGGGCCACCTGATGGTAAGTGGTCACCACAGCTCACAGGCATTAGAGCCGTATAAAATTGAGATGTTAGGTCCCTTGTATCTGTAGTTACACTGGCTCACTCACTCTTTAAACCGGAATACAACAATACTAAGTATTGCTATTTGGCGGTAGCGGATGATTGGGTAGTACCTATCCAGACGGGCTTGCACACAGCCCTACCATCAAATGAAATCTTCTGTGCAAGTTAATTAAATTAGTAAAAAAAAAGCTAATAGTAAAGGACAATGGCCGGGGCGACCGAAACGGGCCACGTTTTCGTCCTCAAGACTTCAACAATGAGTTCTTAATAAGATCTTAGTAGGTTCTTAATAAGATCTTAATATGTTACGTATTGTTATGAATAAAATGTTACTCTAATAATAATTACAGGTAAGGAGAGAATGTGCACACAAAGAATTGCTCGAAGCACTTTGATCGAAGTTAAGCGAAGTTACTGGGAATTGATTAATTTTTCAACCAACCTCGTTTCTGAACTGCAATTTGTATTTTGCTTTGTATGAAAGTAGCTGTAATTATTAAGGAAGTAACAGTTATACGGTTTCTTTGATATAGGTTTTGTGTTACCGATTGTTTTGACCTATATTTTGAAATATTAGGTAAGTTAAAGGTAACTTTGCTTTCGATTTTGTACGAAATTTACATCAATAGAAAATAATTTATTCACTTAAAATTTTCACTTAATTTAAATATTTGCTATGTAAATTTGCATACCTGAAATAATGCTGTTAGTAAAAAAATATATCAATCGATTGAAACTATAGAACAAACAAGTACGATAAAATTTCAACTGTAATATTATTTAAAACTTGTTTAGTTACTGGTTTTCTTCGGCCCAATTGGCCTTTTTTTCTGGAGCACATTTATAGTTAATCAACTGTAATTCCGAGCTGATTAAAATTACTCCACTTCGACAAAGTTCATTTAATTCCGCTTTAAAGTTCCTAAAAGAATTTCGTAATATAAAGGGTGAAATGATTACATCCAACCCTTTGAAGGTAAACATTTCTTAAGTTCACGAACGGCTTGTAATCGTCTTTGTAAACGATGGAAAGTTCCTCATCAGCGTAATATGTTATGGTTGAGTTTTGATGGTACTTTTTGTTTAAGAATATATTTTATTTCGGAAGACAAAATAATCTTAATTAATAATATAAATACGACGATTTACGCATTCTCGATTTAATAAACAAGTGATCATTACGAATTTTTGTATTGTGTGATCTGGTGTATAGTGTGATCTATATGTCTGTAGCAGCTAAATTACCGATACGTTATTTTATTTTTTATCTTACCTTAGATTTGAAAAGACTCCAAAGTTTTTTATAATTCCTGATAGTAGTATTTATATATTTATTGAATGCACACCTCCGAAACCATGTCAACGTTCAAATCGCTTTACCGATTCAGATGAAATTTCGTATGGAGATAGTTTAAGTAGATAAGATTGATTATATATAACAGTAATCTAGGGCTCCTAATACATGAGGGTAAAAGTATAATATTTACGTAGACAAAGTCGCGTGCAGAAGCTAGTACAAAATAAAATGAAAAATATATACAAAACAGATCATGATTACGACCTATAAAGTACTATATCTGCATCATAGCTGTAACATCTTTATAGATATGGTATTATATGTCATAATTTATGTCCGAGCTACGAATAGTGTATTTCTATAGCATCGCTATTCTTGAGAAATGTTCGATCATCCACTGTCAATGCGTTACGTAAGCCGTATAGTACATGGATATAAAGTAGAGTGATATTAAAAGATGTATTATGTAAAACTCTGGCTTCATTCCAATCCAACGCGGTCCGTGAGTTGCCAGCCACGAACGTAAATTATACTATATTGTTCTTTAAATACCATTAAAAATGCATTAATTCGACACTATATCATATACTGAATTATGTTTCGGCAGTACCGACTAACTAGATAGTATTGTTCAAGGTTTTTTTTTTTTTTTATAAATGGATTTAATTTTGAACTAAATTGTATTTGCTTAATTTGTTTAACAGTTAACGTTTAGAAATATTAATATAATATTAAAAAAAAAAAAAAAAGAATTATATTTAGAATTAGAAACGGTTGCAATTTTTAAAAGATTATTGCAATGCCATTACTCATCGGTCAATTTACGGTTTACATTTTTCATTATGATCCGAATTGTAAAATATTAAGCTAATTGATTATTATTTTTGACTTTTTCGAATGGAATTCGTGGAATTAACGATCCGGTTTACGTAATATAGATTATTTGAAGCCATTTGACATATTTGCCAAACTATTAATAGCTTTTTTTAATATAAACAAAAAAGTTTTATGTGTAATATTAAAAAGACAAGATTGTATCGTTGAGGTTTTATTGCTTGTATTTTAAGGTATGCGGGTTATTTTTCCGTATCGAAACTATGTTTCTGATCAAAAGTTGAGTGGATTACATAAGATAGGACTACAATCTTTGAGGGGCCTAGGGACCCAGGGGCCCGGATACGTTTCCGAAGGTTTCCGTTGCGTGAAAAAAAGGACCGACAATCTTATCGCTGGTCGGCTTTCGACTCTTACGGTTCTTTATGGAGTGCCTTCTGCGAGTCTTCCAAGATGAAAGTATTAATCGATGGAAAACTCGTTACAAAACAAATACAGTTGTGTGGCTTGGTGTACAATGGTTGACAACGGTGGAATAATTTAATATCCGACGTGATATTTTTCGCACTGAGCGTCCAGTAAATAAAGCGTAACCGGTGTATCGGTTTCCACGGTATACATATGCTAAAAATTTACTTGGTGGTCTGGAATTGTAGTAGCCAGTCTGGATAGGTACCACCACTCATCAGATATTTTACCGCCAAACAGCAGTACCCAGTAATTTTGTGTTCCGGTTTGAAGGGTGAGTGAGCCAGTAACAGCGTAATTCCGAGGGTTAGAGCCGCATCGGTAAAGTATGCTTAATATTTCCTTTAGCGCTGTTCTATGGGCGGTGGTGACCACTTCCCATCGGTTGGCCCATTTGCTCGTGCCTACCTATATCATAATAAAAGAGTACTAATTTTTGCAAATGTCGATGTTATAAGCCAATCTACTTAATTAAAAAAAATATATTTCGAGAGTTCTAACCAATCACGTCTATTTATCGTAGATAATAATCAAAGTTTATTGGTAAGCTGAGCGAATACAGATTCTCGCTTCGATTACGTAATATAATTTACCGAGGCGTAAAAGAGCTCAAGTGGTCTGATGAATAAATGAATTGATTGATTCTTATAACCGCAGCGTAGGGCTAAAGTTTCGACAAGCATCTATTGTTTGTAAATTGCTGATAGAAATTAAGGTTTTTCCTTATAAGTGCGTAACCTGTTAAAGCTACGTCAGACCTGTTTAGCCTAAAATCATTACATTTATGTCTGGTAGATTTTTTTTTATCTTACGTTGTTATTTACATAGCTTCTGGCGTACTGTTTAATGTTGTATTATATACTCTCTAATTAAAGGCAATGATTCAGACTTAGATAGTTTTGCTACTTTTTATGATATGGTATATACCTAACATGTTGGTATTCAGAAGCCAATATAAAATATTTTAAATGGTTTCTATAAAATGTTCACGATATATATATTCTGATAAATGAAAAAAAAAAATATTTCCTTACCATATTTCGTTCCACCAATACGCTACCAACCTAACTAATATGTCATATCCCTTGTGCCTGTGGTTACTCACTCGCTCACTCACCCTTCAAACTGGAACACAATAGTATTGCTGTTCCGCGGTAGAATATATGATAAGTGGGTGGTACCTGGTACGGACTAGCACAAAGCCCTACAACTAAGTACGAGCATGATATTTTACAGAAAAATAGTTTCTCAATATTTTGTTTTATTTAATGACCGGAATTATACATAAATATTGTAAATACGAATTCTTCCACTTACTCTGAATATATTCCCATAAAAAACTCCAGTAAAACGTTACGACATCAAATATTAGCGTGCCTTTTATATTTGACGATATACTTTTGACGTTTGGAATAATTCTTGTGTTTTGATATCCTTATTCGCATTGTATATTTTAATTTTATAATAATATTATAAGTGATTTCGAGGGTGATAGGCAGAAGGTTATCCAGTGGATAGATCGAGTGAGCCTTGTCCGTCAAACAGCAATACTAACTATTTTTGTATTCTAAGCCAGTGTAAATACAGGCACAAACAATATAACATCTGAGTTTACAAAGTCGGTGGCGCATTGGCGATGTTAGGAATGTTTAAAATTAGTTACAGCGATAATGTCTATGGTTCGTATTGACTACTCACCATCAGCCACATTTTCACATCTAAAACGAAAAATAATAATAATTCGGCTTTATAACTCGTGAAGGAAAATGTCGCGAGGATTATTTACCGCATAGAAGAAGAGCGTAAACGTAAAGCTTTAAGCTTCGCTCCAAAGCTTCTCAACAGGAGATGAAAGTAGCGCTCAACAGCTGAATAAGTACAGGCTGTAATGATGATTAGTCCGTCCTTAACCTTAACCTTTGTAATTTTGGATTCGGCGCAGTGTGTACGTTTTAATTAACCTAAATTTCTGTCATAGTTACAATCGTACTAGCTACGAATATCTGTAGCGAGATTACCCGTAGAAAGTAAAAAATAAATATATTCCAGCGCGACACGTTCGTTTAGTATCAAACGTGAATAGCAATGATTGACCTTAACTTTTCTACACCACATCAATCAGGTCAGAGAGAGTAAAGGAAGTGTTTCGTTTTTTTTTTAGCATTAGCAGCCTGTAAATTTTCCCACTGCTGGGCTAAAGGCCTCCTCTTCCTTTGAGGAGAAGGTTTGGAGCATATTCCACCACGCTGCTCCAATGCGGGTTGGCGGAATACACATGTGGCAGAATTTCGTTGAAATTAGACACATGCAACCTGCATGACACATGCAGGTTTCCTCACGATGTTTTCCTTCACCGCCGAGCACGAGATGAATTATAAACACAAATTAAGCACATGAAAATTCAGTGGTGCCTGCCGGGGTTTGAACCCGAAATCATCGGTTAAGATGCACGCGTTCTAACCACTGGGCCATCTCGGCTCTTAGTGTTACGTACAATAAAAAAAAAGTAAATTATTTCGCGCATTTTATTAATATGTATTGTAATATAAAGATATTTTTCAAGTTTCAAATTTAATTTCTTATCCAATACATAGCAGAGCGTTAGCCGTTATATACGGGTAATATTAGTAAATTACCGTTTATTATTTTTCTATGTTTATAGGATACATTTTATGACACTTATGCAAAACTAAAGCTATGTATTTGTTACCATTTTTTTATCACAGAAATAGTTACTGTGAATTAATTATCTTTAATATATGCCGTGTGTGTGTTTTTTAGTTATTTTGGAAACCCACAAATCTCCCATATTCAATTCATGTGTTTTATTATAGTGTTGGGAGCGTGCGCAGCGGACTGAGAATTTTCTCAGATATTATTATTACGTAGTCTATAAGATTGCAATAATAATATAAAAATATTAATTCCATTATCAGTTTAAATAAATTAATACAAAAATATAACCTTTTTATCAGTATCAGGTTTTTCGGTCGAAATATTCTCAGTAGGAGCCCGAAGTCTGAAGTTGGAATGTACACTCCAGTATCTCGGAGAGCACGTGAAGCCGGTGGTCCTGCATGTTGTTGTCGTCGTATGTCGTATAACTTTCATTTCTTGTACATCTTCCGGTAATATTTTGTTTGATGCTTTCAATCAAAAGTTGTAATTTTCGAACAAATATAGTACTTGATCTCACATATATTATAAGGTATCTTTTAATGGTCTAAAATGAGCTTAAGTATTGCACATCCGAAACGTGTAAAGCTTTAACCGACCGGGTAGAATAAAATTTAATTTTAAATTTCGAATTATACTTTATTTCATAATGATTAAAGAGACAAATATTAATATTTTCAATTAGCTCGAATTCACAAATATAAAATTATTTTATGGAATCCATGCTTTGGTAATCACGTTATTTAATTAAAATAGATATTCTGAGAAGTTTTACGTTTAAATTTACGATAGAATAAATGAATACCTTTGTAATATATTTGTGTAATCATAATTTTGTTAGCGCTTATTTATTTTATTTCATGTTGACGGAGTATTTATACTGCATGAGAAGATTTACTGACTTTTATTGCCTTCAACTGCTTTATGTACATTGTTGAATTGCAAATTTTGCACAAAACTCTGAAGCTACTCTTATAATATTCTAAGTTCAATCTTACGATACCATAGTTGTGCCAATTGTTTTGGAATGATATTATGACATCCATAAATGTACATTTATAGAGAAACCAGTTTACAACACCTTTTCAAGGCTTTTCGTCTTAGATTTTAAATGTTTTTTCCACATTTGTTCTTTCTGTTGGAGCCCAATGTTTACCAAATAAATAAATGATAATAAAACGTTACCAATTTTTCCCTTATAACAACATATTTTTATAATAACCTCTCTTTGACATTATATTGAAGAATTTTTTACTTCTTTCTCAGAAGTGTCGAATTTATCCAATGAATTTATTTGCCATCTACATATTAATATCACTGGAATATCGCACGATATAATGTAAATTAAACATTAATAATAAATAATCCTATTAAATTATTTTTGACAGTTCTTCTCTGTGTTGTAAAACTTTACCACGCAAATTGAGGAATGTCTGAAGGCATTATATTTCGCTGAACTGGACGGAGATCAATTTTACAAATGCAACACTTAAAACCAAGGGATTAATTAAAATATTTTAGTGCTATTAATTTTAAATAAGACCTTATGAATATACATTGTGAACCCTAATAGAGATGCGGATTACCCGTGGAGCTCCGGAAAGGTATGATCGTACTTACGAACTATTTTACCATACCTACCTAATATAATCTAAACGCTAATTACCATTGACTTTATGTATCTAAACATAAACTTAAAGGGTATTCGTGGCACATATCATGATTTTCATTTTTTTTGAACTGATAATAAATACTTAAAATTCTGACGATCAATAAATTGCGAGATATATTTTAATATTATAGTATAATCATAGGAAAATATAGAAGTTAAATATGACACATATTATCTGAGAAATAGGCATTAGGGCTAGTAGTGGATAGGTTAGTATTACCCTAGACTCGTTCTTTTAAATACATTGGATAGCTCCTTGCTCTTTTACACGAAAATCATACCTGGTGGTTACACTTGCATCAATTTGGATATCCATGTAATATAAAAAATATAGTTTCTCATTTGCTTTCTTTGTAATATACATGTACAGTTTGCGTCTAATCTTTTATTATAAATGTGCTCTGCCACGTGCGTGGAATGTATGTTGTTTACTTCGTCGTTAGGTACTTTTTACAGTTATTGAGGAAATATCTTAGGAATAGTTATGGTGGTCAGTGCTCCCTGTGCATCGGTAAGTACTTAACAGTGCTGTTGCTGGTAATGGCTAATGATGATCAGGAGTAATAGAGGCAAGGCGATTTTTAAGACATTTCCTGTCTCGCACTCGGCGGCGGCAGCTTTGCCCTGCGGTTTTTCCGAACCTATTCAACTTGGGAACCTTCAGGAAAAACGCCTACACATTTCTTAATAGCACGCACCTATGGACATCGATAACACCGGGGGTGTTACAGATGTCCACGGGGGGTGGTAGTCACTTTCCAGGGTAGTCACATATATGCATCTATATCATATACATATATATGTATATTGATTTATGGAATAAATACTTCATACCGGAGGTAGTTTTGCATTAAAATTAATGTTGTATATTGAGGATTTATTACGATTTTGTTTGCTAAAATTTCCCACAGACCAATAAAAACTATTTTACAAAAAATAAATTTACAACCAAATTACTGGTCACTTTAAGCATATATCCATCCTGTCCTGTCCATGCGGTCAGTAGAAATATTAAAAAATAGAAAAAAATGTAAACAACTCTCATGATGTTAGTGATCTCGGCAAAAGATTACTTTCGTATATATATATACTTCGTTAGGCAATTTCATATCTCGGCGGGTTGCTGTTATAATTGAAAATTGAAAATGAAAATTAATATCGCGTACATGTACGTATACACTCGCATGTAAAGTCACTATACGTGATAATTGCCGAACTCTATATAGACAGAAGCGTAACATACACTTATAAACGTAGCAAAGATTAGATAACTAGATTTGGCCTTGAATCGATAACTTCTCTAGATAGATCTCTAACCGATGTTTTTTAAAAAATCTTCCAATAGTTATTCAGCCTGGTATTGTTTTTGTAACCTTTTCATATTATTTTTTTCACTCAAATTTTCATATATTTTACATGATTTAGAAAAAGATTTAATACTTTGTTTATTTATGAAATTTATGAGCGAGCCTAAAAGGCGAAAATAAAACGTTCTATTACTTAAACTTAAGAAAAATTAATAAAGAAATTACATTTATATTGACGACCTCCGTGGTCGAGCAGTGCGTACACCGGTTTTCATTGGTACGCCACTACGAGGTCCCGGGTTCGATTCCCGGCCGAGTCGATGTAGAAAAAAGTTCATTAGTTTTCTATGTTGCCTTGGGTCTGTGTGTTTGTTATACCGTTACTTCTGATTTTCCAAAACACAAGTGCTTTAGCTACTTCAATTGGGATCAGAGTAATGTATGTGATCTTGTCTTATTTATATTTATATATTTATTTATCCTATCAACTAATTAGCTTTGTGTCTACTGCTCGAAGCGTGAGCCAGAAGTAAAGTTTTCTTTGTAGTCGGAACCGATGGTTGGCGGCGATTCATCGGTGGTCTTGAGGTTGCAACTCTTACGATTCCCGCGTTATGTATTACGAAGAATTATTGTATTCACGGCGATCGCTTTGGTGATCTTTGTGTTGTATTCCACAGAATGCACGAGTAAGGTGTTACGAGAATTCTCGAATGTGGAATGTCAATGCTAAATACATTGCGCAAAGTATAGACCGCTGAGTTATCTATATAACACTCTAGTCTAGTGCCTTTATAACGAGCTGTTAAACAAAAAACGTTTACATGCAAGATGCAGCGTTGCGTTTAATGTGAAAATAGTCGGTAGTATCTCATTTCGTCTAGTGTTTGTCTTTGAGTCTTCAAATATTGTTGAAGCAATATCACATTCAATTACGAAGACCCGAAAGTGCTCGAGAACGTAAAAAGCGGTCCAAATAAGGAATAATTTAATCTTGGTCCCCTCGACATTTTGATCAAGCCGCAAAGAGCTGTCAACGTAGTTATTCAGATGAAAGTTTAAACAGAGGGACGGACGATGTTAATATTAAGTGGTGTTTGTTATGAAATAATTTATTATAATGAAAAAAATGTATGAAACCATACTTATGTTACGGTATACATATACATGTATATTAGCTTTACGATTGAATACACTTGCCGAATCGGTGGTAGGCTTAAAGGTAAAAGCCAATTTAATTTTAGTACGTTTTGTTATTGATGAAAAATTAGTGATAGGGCTTTTGCAAGCTACCTGGATAAGTACCATCTCAGTATAATTATATTCTACCGTCAAGTAGCAATTCTTAGTATTGATATGTTATAGTTCGATTAAGTCAGATAGAGCGAGTAAGTCAGTGTAGTAAGAAGTACAAGGGACATAAAATCTTATTTCCCAGAATTGATTTCGTATTGGTGATGTAAGGAATGGTTAATGTTTCTGAAGGTGTCAATGTCCATAGATAGTGCTGACCACTTACCTGAGACCAATGGCCTATTCGCCCATATCCACCAAACAATTTCATTACAAAAAAATGGACACAGTAATCGATTAGTTCTCGTTTGAATCAGACAAATGAAATAAAACCTCTTTTAAGCATTAGAATACGGTATTGTTGATGAAATTTATTACCAATTATTATTGCACGAATGTTTACTGAAAATCAGTACCGTTCTCATAATGGCTCACAGTTGTTCCTACTTTCTTTCTTACAAATAATACAAAGATTTTAACGTAAGATTTTTTTCTTACCCAACTTTGATATTGAATCTGGGTTATTATTCATATCTTAAGACACGTAAATATGACTCGGTAACTCCTATGAGAACCATTTTTCTGTAACTTTGATCCTTCAAACTGCTCACAAACTGACTTCCCATGAGAGAACCGTTACACGGAAACATACTTCGGTATTGATGTACAAAATATATTAAGGTAACGTAGGTAATATGTTCGATATTTTTACATATTTTTGACCGACTTCAAATAAGACAAAGGTTCTCGATTTCTATCTAATAAATATTTTGATTTAACGGGATATCAGACAACAGATTTCGAAGTCTTGGTTGTAAAAATGTCTTAGTAACAGCCTGGAGTCTGGAAGTTCAAGGAGAGCACACTCCCGTGCTTCGGAAAGCGCGTAAAACTCTCCTCATTCCTGCGTCTGAACTCCTTCTGGTCGCGTAAGATTTGCTATCCTATCAGACAATCAAATTTTTTCATCTATGTACATAAATATATAACTTGTTTGTTCATTTTGACGATTTTATTTTTCCGTTTGGTTCAGTATAGTTAAGTAGTAATTTATGCATTTATTTGGAGTGTCAATTTATTTAATTATTTTTAGGAGGAAATATATATTTTGTGTAAAGTAAACGTTACACTCAAATGAAAATACAATCTGAATTTTTAATTTGGGTAAGTTATCATTCTTCATAAATATTACTACTAAAATCAAAAAGCGTAACTTATAATGTGGCGTAACGTAATTTATTGCAGGAGTTACCCTGTATATGATTTGTGGTGTATTGATAGTGTAATTAGTGGTTTAAACTTCTTGCAGAGCCAGAGTTTAGTGGATAAACTACCACAGGAAAGAACAACTAATCTTTTTCTTACCCAAGAAAAACAAATAGGGACCCAAAAATGAAGTTACTCAACACACATACATTTACACCGAGTAGAGCCTCTGTTACGTTACGTAAACGTGTGTTACTGAAACCATTAGCTAGGGAACTACGATCATGTGTCCCTTGTGACTGTAGTACTGGCTCACCCTTTAAACCGGAAAGACTGTACAAAGTATTCATTGCTTGGCGGCAGAATGTAATTACGATGGGTGGTACTCATAAAAAGAAAGCGTGTCGTGGGACACCCCCATGGATCGAAGTTGCGTCTGCTATATTATATTGTGTATTAAGTAACAGATGCAATTAAATAAATTAACAACTCTTGTGAAGAATTAAATTACAAGACATAAAAGTTTTATTAAAAATCCCGTGCGACCTGAAACAAAAACAAATAATAAATTTAAGCAATGTTATATAAAACTATATATAGTAGAAAGAGACCGAGAGAAAGAGAAAGGGAGGGAGATATTGCATGGAAGGGGCATGACGCTTTTTCTTTATAAGACGATATTTTCCAGTTCACTCTACTGTAACTTCGTTCCAAAATACATAGAGGCATTTTTTTTTGTTATTGGCTGTCGGGCGAGCTAATGGCCATCTGATGGTCTATCGCCCATAGACAATGGCGCTGTAAGAAATATTAATCATTCCTTACATCGCCGCTGTGCCATCAACCTTGGGAACTAACATGTTATGTCCCTTGAGCCTGTAGTTGCACTGGTTCACAAACCCATCAAATCGGAACAATAATACGGAGTACTTCTGTTTGGCGGTAGAATATCTGATGAGTGGGTGGTTCCCACCCAGACTTGCACAAAGCCAAGTAAATTTTCATATTTTCTTATCTTTAATCTCCATAAATTGTCTGTTCAACAAACGTGTTCATATAATGGATACAATTTGACACGGTCGCCGTGCGTTCATCTAACGTGTTGTGACCAATATGCATTGCCGTCTTAACCGCAACACCCGCTCACATGACATTTCAGGACGTATATTGAATGAACATCGATTCATAACTCGGTGAAAATCGAATAATTCTGATATTAAACTAATCGATTCGTTGTGGTCGTTTTGATCATTGTGCTGTACGGTATTATGTTTATTGTTATATAAAACTTCCTCGTTCTTTTGGTTATCCGGTTAGATTAGTGGTTTGGTTTGATTTGGTTTATTTAATTAGGTAAGTATGAATTAAATTAGCAAAGAGTTTATTTAACTGAAGAGTTCCGTGTAATTATTGTTGATCATAAAATACGAAGAGCTAGATGAGGGGTTCTGTTTTCGAAACCCTCGTTTATTGACTTACAGAGAGGAATTGCGTTAGAGTACATACCTTCATTAGTGATATATTAAGAATATATATTATGTCAAATAAGTAAGCAGTCTGGAAAATGAGCCATCCGATCTAATCACGTAAATGGGAGAAATATTAACGACTTCTCATAGCATGATATGCCACCAGCCTTGGGAACTAAGATGTTATGTTACATGTGCCTGTAGTTACAGTCACGCACCCTGCAAACTGGTTAGAATGCGTGCATCTTAACCGATGATTTCGGGGTCAAACCCAGGCAGGTACCACTGAATTTTCATGTGCTTAATTTGTGTTTATAATTCATCTCGTGCTCGGCGGTGAAGGAAAACATCGTAAGGAAACCTGCATGTGTCTAATTTCAACGAAATTCTGCCACATGTGTATCCACCAAACCGCATTGGAGCAGCGTGGTGGAATATGCTCCAAACCTTCTCCTCAAAGGGAGAGGAGGCCTTTATCCCAGCAGTGGGACATTTACGGGCTGGTAATGCTAAAAAAAATCTGATAAAAACGAATTTAAATGAACACAGAAACCCCTTTACCAGAAAACGCTTTTCTACAGGATTGTACCGAAATATCATTACACATCTTAACCGATGATTTCGGGTTCCAACCCAGGCAAGCACCACTGAATTTTCATGTGCTTAATTTTGAGCTTATAATTCATCGATGCGGTGAAGGAAAACATCGTGAGGATTGTGTATTCCACCAACCCGCTTTGGAGCAACATGGTGGAATATGCTCCAAACCTTCTCCTCAAAGGGAGAGGAGGCCTTCAGCCCAGTGGGAAATTTATAGGCTGCTAATGCTAATGCTAAAACCCTGCAAACCAGAACACAACAATACTAAGTTAGCGCGAGAATATGTGACATTGGGGCGTTGTCAATCAAATCCCTGTACCTTTGTGGTCAGTACAATATATGAAATGTTAAAATTATGCACAATTTCGCAGCTTAACGTTTGTCTAGGTAGCACTAATACCTTCTTGGAGTGAATAAAGTTAAATGAATAAATAATATTACTTACTTATAGAGATTGAGAAGGAAAATGAAGAATAGTGCTTTTAAACATTACGTATACATTGTAGCAATAAGGTTTTATAAACATATAATGTATTCTTAAATTGTTATAATCCGCAAACATAACAGGCTTGATTTAAAAAAAAAGTATTATTGCGTTCCAAACCTGAAAATAATATTTATAATATACAACGCGTACCAGTTTAAAGTAAATTTGTTTTAAGAAGTAATGTCTTTTGACATTGCCCATTTGAATGTATATTTTATTAAACGTACGTGTACCTATTTAGGACCGTTTTTACGAATGCGACATTATTTTAATGTACCTCTCAATGATGCCAGTAAATAAAGTATAAAGTGGTCTAATAAAAGGCTTTCTCTGAATAATTTTCTCTTTAAGTGATCGTTTTGGTCTCTTATATTGAACCTAGTTGATGCTCACAATTTTGTATGCGATTTTAAATAATAAAGTATGCCATTAAATAATGAAATTCGCTACCAGTTTTTGTTTAATGGGTTAGTGATAAACGGGCACCGCCGCTTAAAGGGTCTGTAAGCAATATTTAGTATTCTTAACATCGCGTTAACAGGGAACTAAGATGTTATATCGTTGGAGCTTGTAATTTAACAGACAAACTCTAAATTAAAAACAAATTTTGCGTAAGTTTCTCACTTGTCTCAATTCTTAATACTATCATTAATTTTTTTTTAAGATTGCCAATAATATTGACAAATTAAGAGTTCGACAAATTAAGTCAAACTTCTACACTAATGTACCTTAGTGTTTACATACGAATTACGCTTACCTTTGACTAAGATTCGTATATTTTACGTTCACCTTCCGAAGTTTGTAGTATTATATATTATTAGAATAAATATTATTGCACAATACACGAGCACGGTTAATAGTAATCAAAGGTGTTCACGTGATGGCATATAAAATAGCATTTCAAGAAGGATTTGCAATGTACATATAGAATGACATAAAGGTTAATAGCCTGCAAGCTCAAATGCAGGTTAGCACTACTGAATTTTCATATTTAATTTTTGTTTATAATTCATTTCGTGCTTGTAAGTAAAGTTAAACGTCGTATAAGAAACTTGCATGTTTGTTGTCTATCTTTCTCAAGTGAATATTCTTCTGAACTGAGTCCTATAAGGGATGACAAATGAGAATATCACTGGAGCATTGTGTATAAAATAATAAAACTAGAGAACGTACGAGTATAAGATTTCGTGGTGTGAAGGTTATAAGATCTTATTATAGTTACTACAATAGTTCTTATGAAGTGCTTTGCTATCCTGTAAGAATTTAATTTATAACAAAAGATAACGACTGACTTATTATAACACGCTATTTTGATACTTGTGTGCTTTAAATGTTATAAATATAATAGTCAATGTTCCATCACACTTTCTGACATTACGGATCGTGTTCCACGGTGAATCACGAGTTTCATTACACTTATTAATAAACAAAGTGAGTGATTCGTGTCTTTTTAAGTGGGTAAAATTGAGGGAACTCGAGACATTTTTCTTTAAATAAAATATATATTATTATGGAAAATTTTCAACGTTCACATATCTTTGAATATAACTGTTGAGGATTGTAAAATGTGAAATAATGATAATGATGTCATAAATTGATAGAAATAAAGTAATTGTTTATTTTTTTAACGTAAAATTAATTTAAAAATAAACACTTAAATGAACAGAGAAATAGATCACGAGTATTGATAAGCTCTAATTAGTCTTACGGCAATTGTTACATCTAATGAACCCTTAAGCTTAATCGTCGAACCCAATACACCACAATACCGCAGTATTCACTATAATTGAAGCCGACACACGCATTTTCTCATACGCTAATAATTTGCGTTACAAACTTGAATGTGTTTCACAATCATCTTCATTACTCTGATTGCCTACAAACGGAGATGAATTTAAAATTACAGGGTTCCGTACATTACGATAGACATGTGTAATCTAAATCTTACATACATTTATGTCATAATTGAAGATAATATGGGTTCCTTACTTGTGGTTTTGTTGCCATAACAACATCTAACGGTAATTGGTCAGGGTAAAGTTTGCTTCGGTAATAATTATTGATCTTGAAAGGATTGGAAACTGTACGCTGTTTTGATAGTGGTTTGGGTTTCGGAATAATATTATATATTTTTTACTGTATCGTTGTAGTGTTGTGGTGATTTTTATATTGGGTGATTTTCAGCAAGATATTTTAAGATAATTTTAACCACTTGATAGTAGGGCTTTGTGCAAGCCCGTCTGGGTAGACCACCCACACATCAGAGCCAAACAGCAATACTTAGTATCGTCGTGTTCCGGTTTGAAGAGTGAGTGAGCCAGTGTAACTACGGGCACAAGAGACATAGCATCTTAGTTCCCAAGGTAGCTGGCGGTTTGGTGTGATGTAAGGATTTTTTTTATTATTTCTTACAGCGCTAACGTCTATGGGTGTTACCACATCCTACCTATTTCATAAAAAAAAAACTAAAATTATATGATTATAATGTCTTTCTGACATAAATAAGTCCGTAACAGGTCAGTATTAAAAGATTGTTTGCTTAGAGATATTATGATGTAAGAGATATTCTTCATTATACACATTTTTATTACCTTACTGTCATAGTTCAACTGAACGATTAGACGCAATTAAATATTTAATTATATTAAGTTCATTATTTTATTTATTATTTATATTTATCGTTATATTTATGTCTCCACAAACATGTTCTCCGTGCGTCATACCCTTCGTTAATTTGTATTTGTGTTTTTACTTCACCGTATCTGTATATTTTTATTACCACGCAACCTATTATTTTAATAACTATTTAATGCTCTATTCTAGGCACGGTTATATACTAACACTCTGAGTCACAAAAAAATATTATTAAAAAACTTGACACTAATGCTTAAATTTTTCGCCAGAAGTGAAATTCGAACCCGAAACCTTGACAGAAGCCCTTAAGTTATCCGGTAAAACCAAGAGACAGATTTAATAAACATTTACTTGGTGGTAGGGCTTTGCGCAAGCCCGTCTGGGTAGGTACCACTCACTCATCAGATATTCTACCGCCAAATAACAGTACTCTGTATTATTGTGTACCGGTTAGAACAAGGAAAATAACATCTTAATTCCCAAGGTTGGTGGCGCATAGGTGATGTAAGGAATGGTTAATATTTATTACAGCGCTTTTGTCTATGGGCGGTGGTGACCACTTACTCAGATCAGGTGGCTCATATGCTCGTCCGCCAAACAATGCCATAAAAAAAAATGTTTTATTAATTCGTTCAATATAAAATACAAAATTAAAAATATATTATATTTTTGAATGCATTGTTGCCTTTCGTTACGATGAACCAGTCACGAATGAATGACCAAAACCCTCAGCCTGTACGTCAAGAGAGGCTTTGTGACGGCTTTCTTTGTGGTTCTTTGTCACGTAGCGCTCGCCGCAGCCGCAGTAGACGCGACGGCTTGTCAAAACGTACAACTAATAATGGGACGAACGAATGTAATTTATGTGTATATGAAATGTTATTAAATGTACTTAAAATATTCACAGAATATTAACAGTGACGTCATTTTATAAGTCAATAGCATTTTACTAAAACATGAATTGAACCGATAACATGTTGTTTTCGTCATTCTCTCTTTGTTTTTCATTATTTGTAATAAATAAATGTCATTGTTGTAAGACTTTGAGTACCGGTTAGAACGTGTGCATCTTAACCGATGATTGCTCGTTCAAAAGGCAAGAACCACTGAATTTTCATGTTCTTAATTTGTGTTTATAATTCATCTCGTGCTCGGCGGTGAAGGAAAACATCGTGATAAAATCTGCATGTGTGAATTTCAACGAAATTCTGCCACATGTGTATCCATTATAGTAAGCCAGTGTAACAACAGACTCAAGGGATATTAAATCACAGTTCCCGAAGTCGATGGCGCATTGACGATGTAATGGATGTTTAATATTTCTTAGTGTTATCTATAGAGTCTATGGGCAGTGGTAGTCATCATCTATTTAAAAAAAAAAGTTTTAGTATACATGATCCAGACATGTGAATCGGTAACAAATAATCTTTTTCAGACCTTTTTGATTTCGAACTAAGTTTTTTACATTTTTTTTTCTCGTTACACACAATCGAAATGCAAACGAGAATCGTTTAGTTTTGTACAACGCAAGTAAAGTCACGGGCAGAGTAGCTCTTATCTCTATTGTAATATATTGGAAACGTTGCAAGCGATCGCCAATTAAGATGGTTTTGAAAGCCTTTGTTCTAGTAAAATTATTGTAATAGACTATTTGTATCAGGTCAATACATCTAGCTATATATTTGGTTATGAGTACGGATTCGTTTTTCATTGGCCCGGTTGGATAGCTCATCGTTATAATGGGACATTCCAATTCCGGCGAGTATAATCCGTGCGCTATCAGAATGCGATGGGACTTTGTCAAAGTATATCGAAAATGACTGTACTCGAACGATCGAGCGTTAGCAAAGGATTTCTGGACGGCATCTATCTGTCTTTGGGAACACCGAAAGGGGGACATGGTTGTTGGAGTCTTAGTAGTACACTATACTGCTCATAAATATATAGATTAATAAAAATGACAATAATATAATATTAATTAATTAACAATTTAAGTCATGATCGATATTTGAGGAATTTACAAACCGATCTTGAGACATCATTATCATCAGCCCACATTCGTCCACTGCTGGACATAGGCCTCATCAAACGCACGCCACTGTGGTCTTTCGTCGGCAATTTCTGAGACATATATTTTGTATTAATTACCAAGTCATTTCTCTTTAAGGTAGAGCATAAAATAGGGCTCTGTACGAGTCTTTTGTGGTAGGTACCACAAGTAATTAAGTGTCAAGTAACTTTACTTTGTAATGCTGTGTTTTCATTTGAAGGGTCAGAGAGCCAGTGTAAATAAAGACACAAGGGAGATAAGATCGTCTCGAAATCGGTGAAGTTTTATTAACCAATTATGAAGTATTAAACGACGTAGCTACTAGAGATATACTTTACTGAAATGAGAAACGTAAAGTTAACTTGAAAAATCTGATCAAAAAAAGTCATTACACTGTCAACAATACGATCGAAGTTGTGATCTTTGTTCTTATAATTACGGATACATTAGCTCATTCACCCTCACAATACAGTGATACAATACATTCCTCATTAATGTAGAAAGATAATAGGAAACTGCGTAGTAGACTTGTTTCTCTAGCCTAGAGCCAATAAAAAACTTCCTCCATTATGTATTTGTCGGAAAATAAAAGGCCGAACTGGGATCAGAATTTTCTTTATGGACTTGGTTTAAGTGATGATTTATTTTGCGACATATATTTATTCATTATTCCGTTAAACCTGAAGTCTTTAGTCATACTAATATAACATGTAAAATTTGTTTGTTTGTATATAGGAGCGAAATTCCGGCAGTAATGACCCAAATAAAAAAAAAAATATCGATCGAAATCTACATTCCTGAGTGCTATAGGGTATTTATTATAAATAAATTTCACCAATAAACCGGTAAGGCAAAAAATTTTTCAGTATAATTATCCAGGGTAATATAGTATCAGCCATAGTAATAATTTATATCACCAAGTATCATCGCTCTACGTATTTGTGCTCATATGTTAGCAATATAATCAGGGCACTCGCTTCACCTCACAATAATAATTGAGCCACATATTACACTGATATTCAAATAAACTGCCTCGTTGGCTAGCTTATTAGGTTGCAGATGCTGAGCTCATACGTTTAAATCTCAGGTCAGGAGTAGTAAATGTTATTGCCTCTTACATAGTCAAGAAATTGAATGAAAGGTTGATTTTTATCAACATTTATTGGACAACATGTATCTACGACAACAAGTAGCTATAACGCTTGTGTTATGGAAAATCAGAAGTAACGACGGTACCACAAACACCCAGATCCAAGACAACATAGAAAACTAATAAACTTTTTCTATATCGACTCGGCCGGGAATTGGACCCGTGACCTCGGAGTTTTGGGATTGAAATGATCGCCTCCAGGCTGTTTCAAATAACTAAAATATACTTATCATTGTACCTACATGAAAAATGGTTAAAAAAAATAAAAAAATATATCCCGCTGAGTTTCTTTCGCCGGTTCTTCTCAGGTCCGAGGTGCTAAATTCCTAACCGGTGGTAAATTTTTGACAATCAATAAGCAAGTGTAAACACTTCTATATTGAATAAAGATTTTTGACTTTGACTTTGGAGTGGCGTACCCATGAAAACCGGTGTACACACTACTACGGAGGTTTATATTGCCTCTGAAAGCGAGTAAAGTTTGTCTTGCTTTTGAACTATTACCAGTAGTTTTGGATCACCATTGCATCAGGCTGTGTGAATGAGGAAAATAATCCTCAACTGCTTCTGCGGAAACACGCATATCGTTGTACCCAAAATTGCCTAGTTCCCTGACAGCAATTATATTAAACATAAAAATCTCAATAAAGTTACTGTTTAAATTTGGAAGGGAGTTTGTTATTTAGGAATCACGTTGTTAGTGATTTACACGAGTTAATCCTAAACGTGGTATGAAGCTAAAATCTTTGTAAAATACTTTCGACTCGAATCGTGAGAAACCGAATCGTGTCTTTTGCGCTTAAATAATTATTTCAATTTAGAATAATGAGACAACTTTTAACGAATGCCTCAGTATTATCAATTCGGTTTTTTTATGATATCGATTGGGGGACGAGTAAATGGGCCACCTGATGGTAAATGGTCACCACCACCCATTGACAATGGCAATGGAAATATTATCCATTCCTTACATCGCCAATGAACTATAAACCTTGGGAACTAATATGTTATGTCCCTTGTGCCTGTATTTACACTGGTTCACTCACCCTTCAAATCGGAACACAATAATAATGAGTACTGCTGTTTGGCGGTAGAATTTCTGATTATTGGGTGGTACATATCCAGACGGGCTTGGACAAAACCCTACCACAAGATTACAAGGTGTAAAATAAAAAACCTTATAATAATGCATAGTTAGACAAAGGCATTCTTTCCCCTAGGTACATGTACTCCTAAGGTACATACATGGGGCCGAATTTTCTAGAAAACAATAGAATTCTCAGATTGTTTTGTCTTAGAGACCTAACACTATATAATTTATTAAAAATTGAGTAAGCGCATGGATATTCAGTAATGTTTGCCTGACGGTGCAAAGCCCGTAAATTTTTGATAAGGTTTAACGTGTCATATAAGTACTATATGGGTTTTTTTTTTATTTGAAATTGAATGGTATTTTTGTTTTTTCAAATTTTATAGATGCATGTTATTTGCGTAAGCATATAATATAACACTTCCTTATATTAGCGATATTTCTCTTGTATATGTAATGTTTAGTTTAAAGTGTAATATATGTATGTATGTACATCTGTTCCTAGAGTGTATGAAGTGTATATGTATTTCCGTTGTTCAAATATTCTTTTCGATATATTTAATATTGTGACATTTGTATTATTAGATTTCAGCTTCTTGGCGTTTGGACACCATTGGCAACGCCAATAGACGAGGGTAAGGTCAACTTTGACGTATCGACAGCAAAGTGACAAACAAATTTGACGCTTGACACTCGAACCAATTATAAAATGTTGAAATTCGACTTACGATGATACGATATTTTGGTTGTCTGTGTTTTTAAATCTAATTAATAAAACTTGAAAATGATGGATTGACATACAATGTACATTCTACACCGGTGGGTCTTACGGGATGGAATTATAGATAATATAGAATACAGAAATATCCTAAAAAATGTAGATAGTATATAGTGTCAATATTCATCTCCCAGTAATAGTTGTATGGGGGATGAGAGTTTGTTTGAAAATTCGTCACTTCCGGTTTTAGAAATATGAAAATCGGTATTTTTTTTTAAATATATTTATTATTTGTACCCACAGAATTGCTGTCCGTACATATAATTTATAATTGTTATATTAAATGTGCCTATATTTTATAGCCTAGCAGCATCACAAACTGAAAATTTCTGACTCTACGATTTTTTCATTGACTCGGTATTTTGGTTTATGTTAATGAGTTAAAGACAAAAATGTAATTGTTCTGTAAGTTATTATGACAGTATGACATTTTTAAAAGTAAGAATTGGCAGAATTTATTTGAAATTAGACACATGCAGGTTTCCTCACGATGTTTTCCTTCACCGCCGAGCACGAGATGAATTATAAAAAAATTTAAGCACATGAAAATTCTGTGGTGCTTGCCTAGGTTTGAACCCGATATCATCGGTTAAGATGCACGCGTTCTATAGATAAATATGTTAATACGTTATAAATTGTCAATATACAAGTGTGAGATATTGTGTGTCATAAGATGACATTATTGATGTCAACGGATGACGCACAGTGTCTACATGAGACAGAATGCAATGCTGCGTGTAGATGATATATTATCCTCAAGTATATAATTAGATTAACAAATGTGGTTCCGTACGGCCATTTGAGCCATCTAAAGACTTAAAGTCTTTCAAGTGCATATTAAATCCTTATTTTATAATATTTTATCCTGATTGCAACTACTCAAAAGCAAAAAGTTGAATTTTATAAAGTAAATATCCGATAAGAATGGATTATTGGACATTTTAAATTTAAGGTCGTGAAATGTGAGCGGTAACTTCGTTTGTATTTGGCCCGTACAAAGTAGGGACGAGCTATGTTGGCTATTTTAAGAACTTAATTGAACACATAATTGTTCCTCCTTAAAAGGAATATTGGCAACATTTATGTTAGTGATAAAAAATTATGTAATTGTCTTATGAAGTAAACAAATAAAAAGTGACTATAGCGCGTGGTGACTTTATGAAGAACTGAGTACTGCAAATATAGAAAAGTTAAGAACTATTACAGTTGACGTGCACAATAACGCTATAATCCAGCTCGGATAAAACAAAGCGTCTCAGGAAAGAGAAAAACAGAATAAAACCTTAAATTAGCCCGGAATTATTCACTAAAATAAAGGTACAAAGTGTTTTTATTTCATTATTGTACTTGATAAATATTTTAAGCCGGTGCACGAGGCTGAGCTATAACACGTAACACATGAGCTATAAAACGTAGTCTTTCAACTCTGCCCACTTGCGCCTATTTCCCCGAATTACCACCCAATAACAATTTTTAGTCCCGACCGCACAATTTTCGCTTTCAATTGGTTCAAGTCAAAAACTGAAGTCGAATAAAAAAATTACTGGTGTTTTGCGACACCCGGTTGGATCCAAGCTATTTATTTATACGTGGTTAGAACGCGTGCATCTTAACCGATGATTTCGGGTTCGCCCAGGCACGCACCACTAAAATTACATGTGCTTAATTTGTGTTTATAATTCATCCCGTGTTCGGCGGTACAGGAAACATCGTTAGGAAACCTTCATGTGTCTAATTTCAACGAAATTCTGCCATATGTGTATTCCACCAACCCGCATTGGAGCAGCGTGGTGGAATATGCTCCATACCTTCTCCTCAAAGGGAGAGGAGGCCATAGCTCAGCAGTGGGAAATTTACAGGCTGTTTATGTTTTATATTTTATAACAAGCACAATGAAAAGTGACCAACTGGCAATGGGCCACCTGATGATGAGAGGTCACCACTGCTTAAAGGTGTTGGGGCTGTAACAAATATTAATCATTCCTCATATCATATGCCACCGACCCTGGAATAAGATAGTTATGTCTCTTGTACCTGTTGTTACATTAATTTACTCCCCTTTCTAATCGGAACACAACAATAGTAAGTATCACTGTTTGTAGAATATATGCGTGGTACCTATCTAGTCAGGCTTGCACGAATCTCTACCACAAAGTAAAAGCTACCCCAGCTTTGCATAGGTAGTATTCCAGTCCGGGCAAGCACCACTAAATTTACAAGTGTTTTATATGTGTTGCATGGACGGAACAGCTTTCGCTAACATTTTGGTGATAGTCACTTTCTATCAGGTGAAATTAGTTAACTTGAGAAAAGCTTGGCTTATTACGTAAATATGTTTATAAATATAAAAGTGTAAGGAAAGGTTATTTATTTATACAATATTTTATTGATTATAAAATTTATTTTATTTTTTAATATACATTCGAATTTTGAGTATGTCATTATTGCCTGACTACCGCTGCCATATGAGTAAGAAAAAAGGAAGCCAGACAGACTGGCGCCATATCGCCCTACGTAACGAAGCGGTTTACCCTCCCATAAGTAGGTAAAAACTTAAAAAATGATTCTGACTCAAAGCCTGTAAAAATACAACTAATAATAAAAAATGGTCTTTCACTTAACTTGTCATAACAAGTAATTTTTAATTTTGTGCGCTAAAATAAGCATAAAATCAATGACTTTGTAATGCGCAGTGTACTTTGGGAATACAAGAAGCCTGGCCATCGCATCCTAGCCATTTCGAATAAAAAAGCGCTGACTTTCTTTCGCCTGTTATTCGCAGGCAAGGCGTCTTCCGGTGAAAATCAATAAGCCAGTATAATGCTTCTATATTAAACAAAACTAAATTGAGTTCAGTTATTCTATTTTTAATAGTTAGACAGATTGGTAAATGGACCACCTGATGGTAACGACAACCATTGAAACTGTGTGAAATATTTGCCATTCCTAGCACTAAGATATTATCTTGCCGGTTCTTCTTGGTAGAATCTACATTTCAAACCGGTGGTAGCTTTACTTTAAATAGTTTGTTAAATGACGATTCAAAAGTGCTTGTAAAAGCCTACTTTAATAAAGTATATTTTGATTTGACTTGATTTGTAAGGACATAAGAAAGTCGATGCATAAGGGTACGGTTTTAGTTGCACTGGCTCACTCATCCTTCAAACTAGAACAAAATGTTACCAAGTACTGAGGTTTTATTACAATGCAATTTATAACAAGTAGGTAGTATTATCAACAAGTAAATAACTTGGAGTGAATTTATCAAAACCCGCTTCAGCTTATAGCTGATACTGCACTTCTAACACGATAGCAGCGCGTCCGGCTCGTTAGCGTCGGTAATGTGATTTTAACTTTCGCCGCTATGATAAGGGCAATTCCCTCGATTACTCGAGTTTTGCTTCGTAATTGTTCAACTAAACAAAGGGTGAATTGTAAAAGCTTTCTTACAATGATTACCGTATTGTTACAATATAGTTTCATCGAGCTTAGTTAAATTTTCTATTTATGGAAAAATCTAATTAAGTTTTTTAGTTTGAAGTTTTTTTTTTTTAGTAAAATATTTATTAATATTAGAGTTTTATAAGTAAAAAAGAATAATTAGAAACGGTTATTGTTTATAAGAAAAACCGGTCGCGTGCGAGTCGGATTCGCGCAAGAAAGGTTCCGTATTATCTATAAAAACGGCAAAAAAATTATATCTGTTATATGGGAGCCCCTTAAATATTTATTTTATTCTATTTTTTAGTACTTGTTGTTATAGCGGCAACCAAAGCACATCATCTGTGGATATTTCAATTATCTAATTATTACCGTTCATGAAATACAGCCCGGTGACGGACAGATGTACGGGATTTTTAGTATTCATAGTCTTAACCTTTGGTTACGGAATCCTAAAAAATTAACTTTTTATCCTATCCTGGCACCTGTGAAGGCAACATAAATAACAAAACATTCATAAGATCAATTTATTTATTTAAATAGTCTACTGTAGCGAATTTAATGATGTTAAACATTTATGCGGAGATGGAGGAAACACGATTGCAGGTAATTTTCAATGTTGCAATACTAAACGTGTTAATAGAGCGTCTTTGAAGTGTTTCAATCGGTAGCAAAACATATAATACTGATGATATTACATAGCGAGTGACACATCGGTTCAGTTGTTTTTGATTTTTGTAACGATATTATATATTTTTTTAATTTTTAATTTATTAAGGTCAACTTACAAAACATACACCATTTAAAGGTTTTAAAATTAAAGGTAACTACATTTTTAGTTGAGTGTTGTTTCAATTAAAGTTATCACGGCATTTAAAAGGACAGTTTTGTCTATTAACCTAACACAACTTTTATTTCTACTATGTTATACAAAAAGGGGAAAAAAATATAGAAATGCAAATTACAAAAGACAAGACAATTATAAATTACCAACTAATTACTAAACAATTAAAAAAATAATAATAATATAAGGAAATCCTTCGATTATTTATATCTGTTTTGATAATAATCAATATTATATGTAGTACAACGTAGTTCCTATCGACCTGTGCTATTACGATGGTGTCTTGACCGATTTCGGCTATAGCAGCCAATTTCAAGCCAATTTTACTTGGTGGCACTCATCAGATATTCTACCGCCAAACAGCAGTACTCAGAGTATTGTTGTGCGCCGGTTTGAAGGGTGAGTGAGCCAGTGTAGCAACAGGCATTAGGGACGTAACATCTTAGTTCCCAAGATTGGTGGTGCATTGGTGATGTAAGGTATGGTTAATATTTCTTACACCGCCATTGTCTAGGGGCGGTGGTGACCACGTAACATCAGGTGGCCCATTTGCTCGTTCGCCTACCGATATCATAAAAAAAGGGCAAACTAGTTTAATTAGTAAATAAGTCAACTACTCAGGTATATTTCTATTATATTGCACATGTGTGCTTATAATCCGATCGAACGGGAAATCCGATAAGACCGAAACAAGTTCAGTCGTAGAACTAAAGGAACCACGTGCTTTCCGAATAACGGAAGTGTACACACTTTTAATTCCTAGATCGTCAATGAGAGTTTTTCGACAGAAATATTCTTAATCATTTTATTGGTCTTGGTATTTGAACTATAACTATGACTTTGGTATCTTCGACCTTATAGCTAGCTACTAGACTACTATGACATACACACACACACATATCACTGTGTTCAAGTTTAAATGGTGAGATAACACAGTCTATTTATTTATTGAAAAAGTTACACTATCAACTTATCACTAAGCGCTTAAAATTTATAACTGATGTGGCTAACATTAAAAGTAATACGTCTTTAAATGTGTAAACAACATTGTCTGCTGTGTTATTTCAGATAAAAGATGCTCAACGTATTAGTTCTTAAAATCAACTCCACTTTATTGGTGCAAAAAGTATACCTATTAGTAAAAGAGACCATAGATTGTCAGTTGTGACTAGCTTTATTGTAACTGGTTAAATGATTCATTCAATTGTCACTAGTTATCTAAGTTGCTGACCATGAAATGGTGCTTCAACCCGAACCATGGCTCTAATAATGGTCAAATCGTTACACATTAACTATTTCAAAGTCGTTTGAAACCGTTTTCAACTTCACGGCAAGTTTTACCCCTCTTCTAATTAGTCAAACTGAATGTAAATTAACGGATAATTAAGAACCACCTGTAACCGCCCGAGGGACATCGAGTCCCGGATTAATTAACTTCGATACAGCTTCTAAGAGTTCTCTAATGTTGACGGAAAACTGTCCAGTCTTTAGCCAAGATTTAAGGATGAAAAGATTACATGTAAATCAAGATTTTTAGAAGTTTTTACCCAAAGCCTTTGTAGCTTTTAATAACATGTATGTTATATATCGGTAGGCATACGAGCAAATGAGCCACCTGTTGGTAAGTGGTCACCACTGCCCATAGAAAATGGCGTTGTAAGAAATACAATAAACATTCCTTACATCACCAATGCGCCACTAACCTAGGGAATTAAGATGTTACGTCCCTTGTGCCTGTAGTTACACTGACTCACTCAACATTCAAACCGGAACACAACAATACCAATACTGAGTGTTGCTGTTTGGTGGTACTCAGTAGTAGTATGTCGATGATGTCGTAGTATTAATGTTTTTTTTTAAATCGGTTAGTACATTCATTGCACTTCGTCACCAATGTGTTGTCGAGCCCGTCCGTCTACCATAAGAAAGTACTTAATTTGAACACAATTTTAAAGTTTTAAAATAAACAATTTCAATGTCTAGCAATACATGTTTTGGATGCAAATACCATGACCTGGTATCATGAACATAATCTGATAATGGAGCCGGAAAGTTGTTAGTAGAACTCTTCAATGGAGATTGGTTTATTTTGACATGTCCCATAGATTCCCATTCACATTAAACACTAACAAAAATATACAAACCTAATTGTTATTTTTTTATGCTAAGCATTATCCTGAGAAAAAAAGAATAGTATTATAATGATAAATAAAAAACTTGAGAACATACATTATAAAGAGATCAATTGTTAATTAGTTTAATAATAAATATTATTTAATTAATAATAAATTATAATAAAAATAATTTAACTATGGGCTCACGAAATCTACAAATCTGGTAGATCAAACTTTCACCTTGTTATATGTAGGTAGGTTATAGTTTCAGGACCGGGCGTGCTATGTTATATATTATGTAATTTTTGTAGGTAAAATAAAGTTAGGCGAGTTATTGTGATATAACGTAAGTTTGGAAAATTACACGGTAAGAAGAGTCGGAATAAATAGCTTGGTTCGATACTCATGGTATAATAATGTTTATGTTTCATTATTTAATAAAATATAATTTTTAAAACATAACTCCAATCGTGGATAATTTCGTACTCTGAATATAAATAAATAAATATTGGACAACATCACATACATTACTCTGATCCCAATGTAAGTGGCTATAGCACTTGTGTTATGGAAAATCAGAAGTAACGATGGTACCACAAACACCCAGACCCTAGACAACATAGAAAACTAATGAACTTTTTAAAAATCAACTTGGCCGGGAATCGAACCCGGGACCTCGGAGTGGCGTACCCACGATAACCGGTGTAAACACTACTCGATCACGGAGGTCGTCAATATTATTTGTGTGTGACATTTTCTCTACCTACTTATTCAATTATTATTTATATATTAACAAACATCAATCAAGTATTCACTTAAAATTAATGCAAAAAAAATGACAACTTAAAATAAAAATAAAAACATAAAGTAGGTATATAAAGCAAGTAAAACAGTTACGGTTTCAATATATTACTTGAAATATTTTCTATTACACTATATTTTGAGTAAAATATATATACATATATATATAAAGCAAGTAAAACAGTTAAGGTTTCAATATATTACTTGGAATATTTTCTAATACACTATATTTTGAGTAAAATATATATATAAATGTATAAATATATAGGTTATTTTTATAGGCACGTAACAATAACACAGTCCTTGAATAATCATACATACAAAGGAATTATTAGATAGATATTTAGTCTCAGGATCAGGATTGTCGTCCCCACTCTTAAAAGAAGTATTAAGCTTAAAATGAAAGGAAAGTAGGAATATTAGTGATTCCTTAATTAATTTGGGGCATTGGTACTATTATATATATATACTATTAGGTTCACACACAAAGTACTCAAATTAGAATGATAACACTCAGCACTTCGGGAACGGTAGGACAGTACCGTGACCTCACACGGCTAATGCTTTGCAGTAAATAATCCGCCTCGACCCGAGCGATGCCTTCACGGCTCTGTCGAAAGCGCGCTGAAGTTAGCACCGTACTACATCGAAGTCAAATTTACAAACGTAGGCGCGCTTTTCGTTCCGTTGAATGTCTATAAGCTTGACCGGATGCGACATATAAAAAAAAAATAGTTACCTTTCATTGATTTGATTAATGACATTATCGATTGAGTCGTTAAGTCGTAAGTATTCACTTGTCTCGACAACCAAGAGCAATTACTAGACACTCTATTTATTATTTGTTATACACATGACTATATATTTGTGTCTTCTGTTAGTCAAAATATACAGAACGTTTGTGGTATAAAAAAACGCCATCGTTTCCAAGTTCCGGTGGGTCGAGGCGTTAGTAGGAAGTGTTTTCCTTTGTAAATATTACATTTATGACGGCTTTTAAAAGTTATGATGCTTTCATAATCGTGGTAATGGCTTTCGCTAATTTATTACTCATACTTTAAATATATAATGTATAATACTTTTTTATTATTTAATTTAAGGTAAGCTTAACGGATAGTTAATTTATTTATGTTTATTTATCAAGCATAACTATAAATGAAATTTAATAGATTGTTTTATTTGTTAATAAATGCCGCAATTGTTAATTTCTGTTCAGAACTTAAAACAATAGCTGTATAGCTGTTTATTTATTGTTAGTATTTATTTCACGATAACTTTTCAGTCAGCCCTTGTAAAATTTACTTCAATGGAATTATTAATATTATTTGAAAGTTTGTTTCTATTTGTTTTACATAGAAATTGGTTTTATTTATATACCTTGCCAATTGAGGTATTTATTAGCTGAAAATTATTTTGCCTTGTAATTGTAAAAGTTACTAATGTTCCGAGTCAGGCGACTCAATTACACAGAGGCTTATGGTAAGCAGAAACTGCGATGTGATTCTTACACTGGTTCACTCAAAATAAACTTGAAATATGAATAAATAATTATTTTAAAACATTCTAAACAAAAAAACAACATTAAAGGGAAAAAAATATGATTAAAACAACAATGACTGCATTCATGCCTCGAACCCTTTGTAGCTTTTACGGGCTGTGACGTTTGTTTTATGACGTTAGATAAATAAAACAAGACATAATATGAATAATAAAATATTATTATTATTATAAATATAACTGGAGTACAAAATGCTTTCAAGAATAATAATAATAAAAATATATATATTTGATGTTTATAACAGATATCAATCATTAATTAAAATAAAATTCATTCAATTATTCAATGCTCTAAACAACTGTTAAACTGGACTGGTACTAATTATCAAAACCTCCGTTTTTTTTTCAAATACCTTTGGCGTGACCCCTACATAAATTGGGTAGTACATGGGACTCGCCTGTGCCAAGGACGCCTAGTATCTTTAGCGGGTATTCCGGTGTACTAGACACTGGAATACCCACTGAAAAGCCAGCGGTTCTCTCTCGGTTTCTTAGACGGATATCACGGGCCCGCCTATGGGGGCCTCTAATTTCTAGGGGGGATTCCCAGGTTACTGGGAACCCATGTAGTCCCTGCGGTGCCCATTAAGCCTGAGTAAGAGAAAGTGGGCGGACCGCTTTTTCTCCTCCCCGTGTTCTAGGGCGGAGTGAGTCTGCAGTGGCGTCCTTTTCCCGCTCTCCTTCCGTGGCCTACTTCTGCGACATGCCTGACAAAACCTAAAACTCAATTCTGAAACAAAAATACAAAATGTTATATTTACTGAGAAAGAAATAATTTCTCATCTTTTAGATATATATAATTGGTTGTATGATATTAATCTTTACTAATATTCTAAATGCAGAAGATTATGAGGCTGAATGTAGATTAAATTTTGTACGTCGCTAGCTTGAGCCCCAAGGACGGACAAGGCTATTGTTGAAATAAAACTAGTTTTTAACGGATTTAATCGCGTATATTAATTATTTTAACATCCCGACGTTTCGAGCACTTTGCAGTGTTCGTGGTCACGGGCAGACTGTCCGTTAAAAACTAGTTTTATTTCAATGCGTAATAATCGCGAAAATCTAAGACAACATTAAGGCTATTGTTGTTTTTTACCTGAGGGGTTGTATGCAAGTTTCTTGAAGGAGTTTCGTAACAAACTGAATTCCACACGGGCGATGCCGAGAGCTCAACTAGTATCGCATATTTGTGTATATACATATACGTACATAAAGCTGACTTCATAAAACAATCGTAGGGAAGTGTTCAGACTCACAAAAGAGCCGTGATTAATACGTTACGAAGCTTAAGCTGAGTTCACATTGTCAGATTTTATTACTATCGTAAAAACTTATTAATGTATACTCAAATACATTAGGATTTGAATGTGAGTTTGACAAAATTACGAGGAACAGGGACAGGCGAATAGTTTTTCTCTTAACTGTTATATAATGTCACCCCAGCCGGGATCCGCGTAATGTAAATACTAAGACATATACTATATACGAAAATGAAACGACGGTATGAAATTACATATATGTATATATTATATAATATTATTATTTGTCATTATTTTATCGCATACCATACCGCCGGGAGACGATTCTCGTCAATTCGTCTGTGTCAATTGGTAACCAGTTTTATTCTTACCTGTGGATCCCTAAATATTTATATATGTCCTGAAGTTCAATTAAAATGGTTTAGCTGTGTAGAAAATTAATCCGGATATAGAGTAAGAAAAATCAGTCTGCTGAATTGGTAGCACTACCACCATTCTATACAGCTCCGGTTATAAGTAACATTTTTTAAGAGTTCAAGTAGGTTATTAAAAACAATTTCGAAACGTGATTTTACTAGATTTAATTAAATCGCTTAAATAATTTGTATAGATTTAGGAACAAAGAAGACTCACCTTAAGCTAAAGATGAGTCGACGATCAGCGCCACTCGTCTGGAAGTGGCGTCTAAATAAATGAACGGGACAATGCTTCGTGTTTGTCGACTTAATTACCGTCTGAAGTTAATATCTATACGTATAATAAAATTGTCCAACTATACGGATATAAAACGGGAGGAGGAGCTCATATGTTTGCTTAATTTTCTGAACACTAAACACTGACATTGTAAAGAGCTATTTGTACAAATAAACCAAACATGGGTGATTTAGTAGCGCAAATATGGCAATACCTACCGTGATTTTGTTGTGTATGTATAAGCGAAGTTTTTTGGAGCTTATTTGACCATGTTTTTTGAATGCGGATAAATGTACGTATGTGGCATTATCGCTCAGCACTAGATGATTTATACACATACTAAGCACATATAAACTCACTGCCATTTGAAATTTCTTAAAACTTCTCGTATCCATATATAACTTGCAAACAGTAAACTTCAGCCTAGCATTTAAACGACAGCAAGGAAATGTTTTCAAAATGACCTATTAAGGAGGTAATGTCAAAGAGCGCTTCATAGTGCGGGCTAAGTTGTTAATAATTCCTCTAAGGAAATGTTTTCAAACGTTGTACCTTTTAGTTAAATAGTTTTCAAACAAGTTTTGTAGGTAACAGGAAGGGTGTCAGTTTCGTTGCGGCGCAAGTTAGAAGTGAATTTTATTTTACAGCCATTTTTTTATCTTAGAAGATGATTAAAATATTAAGCGTAAAATATTATTTCAAATGGTGTTTAGTATCGCATAGTATTAATATAAAAAAGGAATTTCTTTCATAGAATATATTTAAACACGTTCAAAATACTATCCATTAATATGTTGCTGGCTTCAGATAGGAATAATCACTGTCAAAACTTATATTGTCAACTTACAACGAACAAACAATAAAGCAAAATATGAAAGAATCATTTCACTTGAATTGATATTTTGCAAATCGTATAGTAGTTTAATTTAAATTAATCACCCTTGGACTTTGAGTCTGAAGATTTAATATTTGACAAAATATTCGTTGATTATTTTTTTTCACCAGTTCTTCTCTGGTCAGGGTTTTTTTATTTTCTATTGGTGATAGTTTATACTTTGACTATTGAATAAGTTTATTGCTGGTTTATATTGAATAAAGTAATAAGTAATTTTTAATTGCATTATCGCTTCAGCTCATGCCTTGAGTTCAGTTCGTAGGCAGAAGTTAGTAATGCCATTACTTCAAACTCAGCTTTGTGAACGCGAATCAGTGACTTGCTCTCAGATCTTTTACATTGCTTGTCCCCTTACTTACTTTTACTGACTTGTTTGATATTCCTTTATTCTTAACTTTAACCAAATTTTTAAAACGGTCTATAATAAATGATAAACTTTTACAAGTATTCAATATTAATTGTCTTGTACCTCCTTTGTACTTTTTAAAGGCTATACAACTGTTATTATTAAGAGGCGTTTACACAAAACTCCGTTATACAGAAATTAACGTTAAAAATCTCATTTATTTAACGTTTAATAATAACCCGTCACTTTAGCAATTAACTTTACTTTTTATTAACCAATAACACGGCGATGAAAATATAAGCATTCTTATTTAGACATAAGTTTAATTTGGTTCTATATTGTTAATAAATGTTAATTTGTTTCTAAATTCCATGATTTGATTGTAAATTAACCTACTTTAAGTATTAAACGATTGTTAACTGTTAATAATATGTATGACTGCATTTGTGGGTAATCTGAGTGGATGTCCTCACCATCAGACATTATGTTTGGGCGAAATGTGGGTACGGGTAAATAAAAACAGTTCCGTAATCACTCAAGCGATTTACTCTTAAACACAATAATAACGACTAGTCTTAAAACAGCTCCTAGACGTGTTATCTGTACGGTGGCTAGCACTGAAGTGTCGTGTCGCCGACTCGCACCGACCCATCTAGACTTCGTCGAAGCGTTATGTAATACTGACAACGCTTGCGGCTCGTCAAATCAACTCCCGTATTGTTGACATCCCCGAAATATACAATTAAAAAAAAAAAGTGTTGATCATATTTATAACAAATACAATATTTAAAAGTTAAAAATTTAATCATTTTTAAACGCCATGTCCAGAAATGCAATAAAGTGTGCTAATAAATGATCAAACGATTGAATCAGCGTTATTTAATAATTTTTTAATATGGTAGATCGGATTTATATTAGAGATTAGTTTTTATGTGAAAACTTCAGTTTATGCGCGTCAGTGACCTATCGATCAACGAATTTTAAGAAGAAAATAATATATTATACTAGCGACCCGCCCCAGGTTCGCACGGGTGCAAAACGGTGCTGATACTAAATGTCTTACAACGTTCACCGTTTTTCAGTTATTAGACTATACATACCGCTATGTCCCTGCGTTTTAAATTTGTAATATCTTCGAAAATATTCATTTAAATTACATGCTGTAAAGGTGATCTATATTAAATGGACAATGTATTTAAGGTAATTGTGTGTCGTCAATTCCATTAGGGCACATAATAAAAAAAAAGCGTCGAGTTAATACTTGTTGACTTCCAGGCAGGATATATAACATACATATATAATTGTATTTAACTAACACGATTGTATCTTTAAATTTGAAAAAGAGTAACTACTGAGTTTCTTGTCCGGTTTTCGCGATAGAATCTACATTCCGAACCGGTGGTAGCTTCACTTAATATAGTTTATTAAATGACGATTCATAGGTGCTTGTAAAATATATATAATAACAGATTTATAATAATTGAGTTACCCGGTATGCCAATATTATGTATGGGTAGGTACCACCCACTCATCAGATATTCTACCGCCAAACAATCTTATCGCTGGTCGGCTATCGACTCTTACGGTACCTTCTTTTGTGTTGCATCGGTGGCTCGTTACAAAGCAGTTGACAGTTGTGCTGCTTGGTATACAATGGTTGAAATAATTTCTAAAAAAATCGGTGAGATAATTTAATATCCGACCTGATAATTATGGTGACTGAACTGATTCCGTCAGTCCGATCAGTTCAGTCTTACACTAACACTGAAATACTTTTGAAATACACAATATAATAACGCCCGTCTGAGCAGGTACCATCTACTAATCAGATAGTCTACCGCCAAACGACAGTACTCAGTATTGCTGTGTTCCGGTTTGAAGGATGAGTGAGCCAGAGTAACTACAGGCACAAGGGACGTAACTTAGTTCTCAAGGTTGGTGGCGCAATGGTGATGTAAGGAATGGTTAATATTTCTTCAGCGCCATTATCTATGGCGCCATATATCTATATACGCCAAGCTATATAATAAAAAAAAATGTCTCATATCGATATAAATCTCGAATTGTAGATATTACATAATTTTCATTTTACGGCTTTCGATTAATTTTACAAAGAAGCACAAAGTTACGAGAGCTTGACGTGTATACGTTTTGAAACAAAGGTCTCCTCGTTATCGGTAATGGAAATGGGAATTTGAAATTTGACGGGAACTTCTGAAACTTTATTACCTTTAATAGGTAAGTTACTGTTAATAATTCGTATCGGTCTAATATGTTATTTTGACATTGTAAGGCTCTCGGTATATGTGGTTGATTTCCGGCCATTTGACATAAATCAGGATACCAAAATTATATGTTCACTTTAATTATAGTTTTGTAAAGATTTATATGTATTTTTTATTTATTAGGTACTTTGGCTAATGGGCCACCTGATGGTAAATATGTGGTCACCAATACTCATAGATATTATGCCGTTTGATATATTATCTAAAGCGCAATCAACCTTGGGAACTATGTTCCTTGGGCCTGTTGTAACACAGACTTCAACCAGAATACAATGTTATTAAGTACTGCTGTTTGGCAGGAAAGTGGGTACCCACCCAGACAGAATCCAAAAGTTCATTCAACTAAAGCATGACTAGAATAAAGGCTTCTATTTTTAAGCTCGGAACACTATTCATTTGTTTACAATAACTGTATTTATCCTGAAAGATGTCTGAAAGAGAATAAATTGATAAATTTAAATAAAACACAAACTTTTCCGTTGAAATGTGGTAAAATTTTGTTGCGAGTAACGAAAATATCACATAATACGGTAAAATATTTTCTCAATAAATCCTCTGTACTTTGCCGATTTAATGTTATCTTTAGTTTATGCGAATGGACTTAAATAATATGTTTGTTCCGCGTTTTTATTGTCTCGAACTTCCAAGGTAGTAACAAAAGTTTTTATGATGAAAGAATATTTATATTTGTCTATCGTTTTAAAACGTTTTACCGAATATTTTTTTGTTAAATTTTCGTGCCCAAAAATTGGGTCGAAAAAAAGACAAAAATAAGTCGAAACTGAATGTAAATATCGAATTATTTGAATGGCTATTTGTGGAAACGGAAAAAGTTTCAAACATTCATTCTGGACTTTGTTACTGCCTTCAGTTGATGTTGAACCGTATAATTTCTAATGTAGCTGCTAATTTAAACAGTTATTTAAATTCGATTTATGGATATATAATCAAGTCGTATCCTATTTGTACAGATAATTCCTAAAGAAGCGAGCATATCTCTAGCTAGATCTAAAAATGTCTTCATAATACTTTTTGACACACTTTGATTAGCTTAGCTTCTCTATATGTACCGAAAATTTAATTGAAGGACTTATCAAGTACCGATTCGAATACCATAATATGGTACGACTGTGCTGATCTGATGAAGGAGCTCGAAGGTGAGCGACGTACCCTGTCTACTAGTAAACCAATACAGTTTGAACTCATTAGATTTGACTTAACAAGTTTTATTGGGAACCCTGATATGACTACTAGTTCTCTTTATATCCATTTTTCCTTGAAAAGGAAAGGTTGCAAGTTAGTTTTATTACGAAAAAATATGATTTTTTTTCGTAATAAAACTAATAATAAAGTTAAACTCAAAGTGATACTCAAAAGAAAAACAATCATATTTTTTCATTAATTTCCATATCGTACAGATTATGTATACCCCAAATCGCTGCAATAGTGCATTCACGAACATATTATTTTGGTCCAGTTTTCGATAAAATAAAATACACAAATACATTAATCACTGTTTTAGTGTTTTCATTGAAACAACACTGCGACCACATTTCTACATTAGATGTTTGCGGAATAATATATCGTACATGTTTGGACCAACTACACACAATAAGGCTGAAAGTTCTATGAAAGCGAACCTATTACCGATATATATTACGTTGTCCGTTACGATTTCGTACGAGTAAGGTTCATACAGAGTTAATCCTTCCTTAGTGAGCGTCTGCGTCGTGGAAGGAGTGTCTATGCTAAATTTCGACTCAATCGGATATAGTTTAGGAGATCGCGTGAGTCATTTTGTCTTATCTTAACAATATTATAAATGCACAAATTTGGATAAACGCATCTGATTGAAATTTAGCACAGAGGTAGATTAGATTCTGGAATAGCGCATGTAGTACATTTTATCTCAGTTGCCGACATAAAAGTTCTGCCACTGCCATCCACGTGGGCGAAGCCGCTAGTATAAATATTTCATTAATGCATTTTGTCAGTCAGTAGGAAATCGACACATAAGGAAAAAACGTCGAGCGTCCTCCAGGCGAGCTTTCCCTCTTTTTCTATTTTAAACGGTTTTATAAAAGATTATTTGAACTTATTATTGGTATTGTTTTAATCCACACGGGATTCATAATAACAATTCTATTTATTGTCCTATAATTTTAATCTTAAACATTATTAACTTCTTTCATTGTCTGTTATTTAATAAATAATATTGGAACGTTGCAACCTGGTACCTACGAGACTTCTCGTTTTATTTTATTATTATTTTTCATTGCACATTTAAGGTATCAAGAAAAAAAAACACAAGATAAAATCATTGACCAATGAAATATATAGGTATTCAAAAACCACCTATGTGGCATATTACTGGAGATTATATTTCAGCAAACAGTATAATTTTTATTAACATTATTCTATGGAACAATAGAGACGTGTTAGTTGCTCTCAAACGATAACAAACAAAAAAAAAACAAAAATAAGTATTACAAGTTCATCCAATATTTGAAATAATAATTATTATCGAATAATCACGATGAGTATCCTTTTCATGATTATTAATAATTGATTACTTTACTGAACAGTAATGAGCCGAGATAGCCCAGTGGTTAGAACGCGTGCGTCTTAAACGATGATTGTGGGTTCAAGCCCAGGCACCACTGAATTTTCATGTGCTTAATTTGTGTGTATAATTCATCTCGTGCTCGGAGGTGAAGGAAAACATCGTGAGGAAATGTGTCTAATTTCAACGAAATACTATCACATGTGTATCCACCAACCCGCATTGGAGTAGCGTGGTGGAATATGCTCCAAGCCTTCTCCTCAAAGGGAGAGGAGGCCTTAGCCCAGCAGTGGGAAATTTACAGGCTGTTCATGAACAGTAATAATAGAATCATATAATCAGCATTATGTTTCTCTATAAAGTATATTATTCGCTTCGCTTTTGTAATACTTTTCATGCCTTAATTACTGGTTAGAAGTAAAGAGGAAACAGTGACTCAAAGGAAATAAAACGTTTCATAATAGAGCATCGTTCATTAGCACTTAGCTTTAGTGATGATGACAGACTCGGGTAAAAATGCTTATCACTTGTAATAAAACTTATAGGAATTGTTTCTTGTTTTATGAAGTCGTTTGTTGTGTATAATCTTATTTGTTGTGGATTTTGTACATATGTATTTTATTGAATAGATAGACGGATAGGCAAATTCGCTACCTGATGATAAGCCACCACCAATCAATCAATCAAAATATACTTCATTCAAGTACGCTTTTACAAGCTCCTTTGAATAGTCATTTAACAAACTATATTAAGTAAGCTACCACCGGTTCGGAATGTAGATTCTACCGAGAAGAACCGCCAAGAAACTCAGTAGATACTCTTTTTCAACATTTAAAAATAGTCATGTTAGTAAAATACAATTAGTGCCTAGAAGTCAACTAGTATTAAATCCACGCTTTATTAGTATAATATTGCGTTAAATAATATACCTTCTTTACCAATGTATTTTTTACAAATGATTTGAATTTATGGAACGGTAAAGTTAAAAATGTCTGCGGAATTTTATTATAGAAACGGATACCTTGCCCCGAGAATGATTTATTGACTTTGCGGAGTCGGAAACTTTGCGTTATGAGCATATCTTTATGTCTCGTGCACATGAATGTCACTGATTCTATCAAAGTGACCAATGTTACAGTGAATATACATAATATTGTTGTAAATATATTGTGACGCAACAATGAGTATTACTACTTTGTTAAAAACATCCCGAAGAGAGTCTCTAGCTCCAAGATTATAAATAGACCGGATTGCTTTCTTTTGAAAAATAAAAACAGATTCAATATCTGCAACATTACCCCAAAGTAATGACTTCAAAGTATCCCGTGAAAATAATCAAAATATACTAGACGAGCGGTATTAAAAGTAAGTTATCTAACTTGTACACCGTTCACATAGTCATTGTCAGTTTTTTTCCTGTCGACGTTAAAAAACAGTGAAGTACCGTCAGCAAACAACATTATATCACAAATACGTTTAACATAGAAAAGAAGATCATTTATATATACTAGAAATAGAAAGAGACCCAAAATTGATCCTTGTGGAACACTCATTTTTAACGAAGACTTTATTCCTTTTGTAAGAATTTGCTGGACTCTGGACTCTTTGACTTAAGTATGAAGCAATGAGATCAAGAGCTTTACCTTGAATACCGTAGTATTTGAGCTTATAAAGAAGCCGCTCGTATTTTACACAATAAAATGCTTTAGACAAATCACAGAATACTCCAATAGCATTTTGTGATTTTTCCCAAGCATTGTAAATATATTTGAGAAGTGCTATTCCTGCGTCAGTTATCGAGCGTCCTCTTGTAAAACCGAATTGCTTACTATGATAAATAGTATTTGTACCGAAATGCAGAAGAAGTTGATTTAAATTATTTTTTTTCGAATATTTTACGTAAAGATGAGGGAGTATTGAAATAGGCCTGTAATTACCGGGATCTACTCGGTTGCTAGTCTTATAAAGTGGTAAAACTTTACTACATTTTAATTAAAAATATGATATCATTAATAAACTTTACCGAAATTCCCCATATGGCATTAGTTTTTTTTTTTTGTATTGACGATTTTAAACATGATTTTATGATATCTATTGCAGAAACTGTTTCAAACGAAAAATCGTATCAAAAATAATATTTCTAAATCTAACGTATTATTATTAGAAATATTATTATTTAATAATCTAGCTGAATCTTATGTTTAAAAAAAATATTTTAAATAAATGTTATTTTACTAGGTATGTTGTCAAACAATTTTTCAAATAAATTTGCGACTACTAATTCAGAATTTGGGTATCTACTACCTGTGTTCAATTCGATTGGTATCATTTATTTTTTAGGTTTTCCACAAACACTTCCAATAACATCCCATGTGGCCTTTATTCTATCATCGGACATCCGACACCAACCATACAAAATAGCGTAGCAAGTTATAGCAAACATTCCTTATATCGCTATTGTGTCATCGACCTTGGGAGCTCAGATGTTAAGTCCTGAGGCTGTTCTGGTTCAAACTGACAACAATAGTAAGTATTGCAATTTGGTAATAGAAAATCTGATGAGTAGGTGGTGCTTACCCAGACGGGCATGCACTTAGCCCTACGACATAGTTAATAAGGTACAAAAAAATGGTATATACAAAAAAAGATTAATGTTCAATAATCTGTAATAACCTCTTCCAATCTCAGGAGAAGTGTAGACCATAAACAAAGGCTTTGATCTAATCTAATATACTGACATTTCGAATGTCAGCGATGTTCTAATAGTATTCAGTAGAGGCATTTAAAGTGATTTAAGATATTTACAGGATGAACGTCACCTCTGTCATTCTCATTCACGGCATTTCTAACAATATCAGTAAATTCTAAGAAAAATACATTTAAATTTAAAGTAAGCGCAGTTTCGCCTTATTTCATTATACGTAAGGGCTAAATTTACTTCTCATCGTAATTGCAAAAAAGGCGACGCGGAAAAAGAGCACTTAAAAAAAAAAAAAAATGCTAGCAAAGAACGGAACAGCATTAGTAGCAGGTGCAAGGTGCATTAGTGGGTAAATGCGTCCGTACTTTGTGTCGACACTTTGATTAATACCGCTTTATGTTTTCTAGATTGCATTTCGAGTTTATTTTTCTTTTAAGTTCATAACCCTCTATGAATAGTGACCAACGTCGCGATTTATGGAATTAATATACTTAAATGGAAAAATTCCAATTCTGTAATGGAATTCCGTTTCGGATTCCCATTCGTCTGCTATTTATGTTTAATAGATTAAAACTATAATTTGTTTTGAGATATTATATAAATTAAGGCAGTATTTTCCTTTTTGAGTAGCGATACTAACTTTTTCAAGTGTTTATAGGGATTAGACTCAGATGTATTGTAATTAAAACTATATCAAACTCCAGTGCTCAAAAATTCTACTATGTAATTATTACTAGGTAATATAATGGTTGTGGTCCAATCATTTGAATACTTCGACTTTAACAGGAAAATTAAGTTTTAATAAATTCGGGTATATATTTTAATTTGATTTGATAAGTTTAAATATTTTTGAGCGTATTTAAGCGCTGTATGAAATTAATTCAAATATATATTACAATACATACATTAACAGCCTGTAAATTTCCCAATGCTGGGCTAACGCCTCCTCTCCCTTTGAGGAGAAGGTTTGGAGCATATTCCACCACGCTGCTCCAAAGCGGGTTGGTGAAATACACAATCCTCATGATGTTTTCCTTCACCGCCGAGCACGAGATGAATTATAAGCACAAAATTAAGCACATGAAAATTCAGTGGTGCTTGCCTGAGTTGGAACCCGAAATCATCGGTTAAGATGCACGCGTTCTAATCACTGAGCCAAATATTAAATTTTATCTAATAAGTGTTTTATAATTTTTTTTTCTTAATAAGTGTTTAAAATAAATTAATAATAATCTTTTTTTTTATTTTCTCAAGGAAAACCGCAGCATATGCGTGAAGATAAAAATACATTGCAAATTTGAATACAACAAGATTTAATAATGCGAGATTCGAACACGAAGAAATCGAGCTCAAAAGGATAAGTAAGGAATTTTTATTGCAATATCTTTTGGGAATCTGAGACAACCGCTCGACGAGATGCCTGGAAGCGCAAAAATATTTGGGTGAAAATAGCGAACAAGCGTACAAGAATGTACGATGTTAGCAGATGTTTTAGTTTGAGTTACAGATACTGTTAATAAATTATTCAATTTTATAAAAGAAACACTGAGACAAGAGTTTGAACGCCTACCTTTACAGTTCCTTGTGCTTTTAGTTGAAGGAGAACATTTTCAAAGTATGGTAAAGTAAAATGCCAACCCATTAGTGTCATACCCGTTAGACCTCTCCTGTGCTCTCCTCTCTTGGACCCTTAAACAAAGAAAGTTCCTATGATAAAGGATCGTAGGACCTTTCTTAGTTTAAGGGTCAGGATTAAAATAAATTATGAGTGTTCTAAGTAAAGATGTTTTTCCTTCCTTCTCTCTCCTCTTCAGAAAATAATAATCTAGTATGATTTGTTCAAACGGCGAGTAGTCATTTTTATCTCATAATAATAGTAATTACTGATTATGACCCGCAAATTGATTCAGATGATTTTGATAATATTTAAAATTTGACACTCCATTAATGACTCTGCTTTAATATGAATACCATAACAGACGCATCCTTTTTTATGATATTAATTAAAATATAACTATATTAAATGTAGTTTGCTCTTGCGTACCTTGTTTTTTACCTCTTATAATTCTGTATGTTGTATGAAAATAGATGGCCTTTTACTTTGATGCGAATGTGAGGCGACACAGCATCGTTGAGTGTGAGAATACGGGACAATAATTTCCAAACCGAAAATGTTTAGAAAAAAAAACATAAAAAAGCAACTCCTCGAAATACACTGGCTCACTCACCCTTCAAACCGCAACACAACAATACTATATATTATGTACAAAATATTTTATATTCAGTATATTTATATAACCAACCATGTCTCAGTCATTAATGATTGTTTTTTAGAATTAAAGTTATTTTTCTTAATCTTTGTCACATTAGAATACTACGTAGGTAACATTGTGGGTGTGAAGAAGCGTTTCTTGAAACTGTTTTAAAGACATTCTGCATTCCTAGCTAATAACAGCTGGATTCAATGCAAGGATAGACTGATTAAATTACGCACCCACGCGTACTCGAAATGAGATATATACTTTATTAAGAAATGCCTTATTATTTAAACATAATATTAAAAGCTGCAATAATCTAAGGCGATATTAAACTTAAATGATACGCTCACATACATTCGTTCTCAAAGCAGATCTCAAGATAATGTAGATATTTATTATTAATATTATTATCAGCCTGTCGTGTTCCACTGTTTAAAAATGACCTCTGGCATAGGAAAATTCTATTTTTAAAACTCCATGTTATATATCAATAGCACACTGTTCTTCCGGAAGAATTATTTGATTATACTTCTGGTAAAAGATTATCAGTGATATCAGATATCAGTGAATTGTGGTATTTCTTACCCGGTTTGATAATTTATTACTGAACTCCACTCGACTATCAAAATTCCTTCATTGGCACTGAAGTGTTAAAAACGGTACATGGACCGTATTTGTTAAAAATAGGATGTGCCTACGAGTTTCCTCATAATGTTACCTCATAGGAGATTGTCTCACATAAGATTTTTCATTGCCAAATAGTTACCTTATATGCCTTCAGTATATTCACCAATTTTGTTTTCTTGCTTTGATTAGATAGATTTATAGATAGATATATAGATCATCTGGTCAAGGTATGAGATTGCATTCATCAATGCATTTAATCACCCTTGCCTCATAAGCTATCGGACGATAAACGCCGTTTGTTATGAGTTCCGTCTTTGACGTCGTGACCTTGTAAATCTCAATCGCTTTGCTCGGGTCTTCTAGTATTCAATTCAATCCGGAGGCTAAGACCCCACATTGGAATGAGCCAGTGACACGCAGATCAGTTTATCTCAAACCGTCATTGATAAAATCCCTTCTGTTAAGCCTAGATGTATCTTGATTAATTCAAAAGCAAGGATTAACCAGAAATGTCATGAAATGATGTCACAATTACTGCCCGTATATTTCACAATGACGTGTACACATGAAACACTTACACGCCACGCTTTATTATGACAACTTATTCTGCAAATACTCTTCCTACATCATATTAAGTGCAACGTAAAACCAACCTTTATGTAGTATTTATAAATACGAGAATTGTGTTTCCTGTTATTTTAATATGTTATATGAACACTCTTAACGTTGACCATTCGCATGATATAAGTAAAAAATATTTTTATAATTCCGTTGGAAATAGTGTACCTAGTACTTTCATGAACATTATTAAATAAAATAAACCTATGAAGGATTATAAGTTTATAAATCCAGCTATTTATTTATTGGTAATTGGAAACCATAAGACCAATATAGATTAGAACAAGTGTATGAAAAATAGGGGATCTATGTACTGTAAATTCAGAAAGAGTAAAATCGAAACTCACCCCTGAATCCAATAGTGAAATATTAGGAAATAATATGTGACATCAACTATTATAATTATTATGTGCACCACTGAATTTTCATATATTTAATTAGTTTTATCTCGTGTTCATCAGTGAAGGAACATTCGCGTCTAATTTCAATGATATTCTGTCACATTAGTATCTACCAAACCGCATTAGAGCAGCGTGGTGGAATAAGCTCCATTCCATCTCCCCTTTGAGATGATTGAATTGATTGAGGAGACCTTAGTCCAGAATTGAGATAATACTAGCTGTTAATTTACTTTACTTTAATTTTAACGTATTTAGGATACCTGGATCGAAAAAGGGTATCAACCTAAGTCGGTTCTGAACATTTCACAAGTGAGACACGAAGTGAACTCTATGACAATAGAACTGCTAGTCGACGATTTGTTGTCTGCTGTGTTGAAATAGCTTCAATCGTTTGTATGAGGAGATAGAATTTTGATCATCTATTGTCGAGTTTAATTCCTATTATTTGTTTTGGTAACAATGTCTTATTCATTGTGTCTATAGAAGTTACAATTTATCATAAGTATAATAACGTGATAATAACGAATACCTCTTTTGTTTCGGTAATTTTAACCGTGTGTTTAGTCCAGGAAGCTCTCTGCACTTTACATCCCATTTCCCAACCCAAGAATTGAGGAGGGCCATCGGAAAAGCGTTTTAATATTATACTGCTAGTACTGTTTCATGTTAACTATACAGGGAAATCTAATTGAATTCTAGGAAGTAGTAAAATAAATAAATAAATTTAAATACAATTAAAACTTTAATTTAAAGTCAAGTAATGACTAAGAAAGGAAGAGACATATATATACATATATTCGAAATAGGTGAACTGGGAAATGGGCCATCTGATGGTAAATCCCCCATAGACATTCTAGTGATAAAAAATATTAATCAGTCAGTAAAACATCCATAAGTCACCAACTTTGAAGACTAATATGTGTATGACCCCTGTGCCTGTAGTTACACTGGCTCACTCACCTTTCGAATCGAAATACAACAATAGTGATTGCTCTTTTGCGGTAAAATATATGACAAGTGTATGTGGGTTTTGCGCAAGCCTGTCTGGGTATGTACCACCCACTCATCACCTTGTGTTTATAGTGGTCGTAGCATGTTAGGTTCTAAAGCTGGTGCATTGAATATTTAAGGAATGGTTAATATTTGCCAATATCACGTAACTGTAATTAATATGTATTATAGGTACATTTAATTCTTCTTAAGTAAGAAGTATAATATCCATGTAATCCTATATATATGTACAATGTGAGTGATTTATTTGTTAATAACAGCGTCATATAAAATTTTCGTATAATTTGATTAATCTTAACTTATAAGTCACAAAGGATAACAATAATGTAATGATATAAATGATATATCTTACCAGTTTTGATACTGTGAATATATTTGTGTTTTGTACCTATAATGTATATTTTTTATATATTTTTTTGTTATTTTTCTTATATGTTTACTTTATAATTTGAATAGTTTATTTTAGTAGTTTATTTCTTCTTTAATAGGCACAGTAGTCACAGTAGTTTTTGTTATTACATGATGAGTTAAGCCTGTAAGAGTGATACGTAAATTGTTATATTACTAAGACTTTATGTATATATAGAACTAGATACTTTGTGTATGACCTTGGTTTCCCAAATAAATAAATAATATAATAATAAATAATTTACTTTTTCATAAAAGGTAATTAATTTCAGTACATTATAAATTTAATCAACAAATTCATTATGCGGTCACAAACAAAACGTGCAACATCGTGCAAATGAACTATTTAGAGATAATATTAATCCCTCTTCGTTCCCTCTCCCTGGCCCCAGGAGAGTGCTTCTCGGCTTTCATTAAAAGCGTGCCCGCAAGTAACCGCCCTGACGTCACTTCCGCCCATTTCTGTCCGCGTAAAAACTGCTTTCTACCCTAAAACATAATAAACCCATATAAAATGTTACATCTAATAACGTTGAATGGTACAACGTTACAATAATGTAACAGTAATTATTGAACTCATTCCAAATGATAGACATTATTTTAATAGTTTGGATATTATCGTGAAAGCGAGAAGTTAAATTGAACTTGAATTTGTCGTTCCAAGAGCTACGTAAATAAATGCAGAGTGCCAAATATTGTCAGTCACACAGATACGACCAATGTGCCCATAACTTTTTCTTTTGTTAGTTACCAACAACCATGTTCTCGTTTACAAAGGTTAAGAATGCAAAACATTTTACTGGTTCTGTTATTTATTAATCTTTATTTTTTTTAAAGCAAAGTCTGTATGTACATTTCGAGCGAATTATTGGATATTGAATGATGAATGTCCCTACTAGTCGAATATTAATGGAATTGACAACATAGTGGACGAGCATTTTATGGAGAAGTTTTATTATGAATATTGACGGTATTTACTATGTTTGTAACTGTTTAGTCTAAATACGAGTCTGGCTGCAAGTTGCCGAAGTTCCTTGCAGTTCCTTGGTGCAGAAAAGGTATTATTTTCTTTGGTTAGAAATTTTTAGATGCAGTCAGGAATTAGGAAGGCAGTTATGACTTCCATATCTTTGAATATAATGTATGTAAAACCGGAAAATAATACACGGGATTTATGCAAGCCCTATTAGGTTATCTTAGGATCGTTTCTCGTAATCTTTGAAATACTAAGAATCGTTGTGTTTTAGTTTAAAGGTTGAGTGAAACAGAGTAATTACAGGCACAAATATAAAGGCTTAGTTTCCAAGGTTAGTGATGCATTGGCGATGTAAGGGGAAAATAAACAAAAAATTAAATAAAAATAGCGATGGTCAATACTTCTGGCCGTGTCAATGTTATATATTATATCTATGAGCGATTTGCCCATTTTCCTATCTACAGAATCAAAAAAAAAGAAACCATTAGTTCTGAGCCTGATACGTCTTTTTCATTATTGGACCGTGCTTACATTGGCACTTAAATGTGTGCAAATATTGAATTCACATATTATTCATATTGTTATATTCACATAGTTTTTTTTTTTCATATCTGTATATAAATGGCAAAAAGCAAAACTGTTTAAACATTTTTTCTCTAATATTTGACAAAAGATTAAACGATTTTCGACGATTTTCAGTTTTAGTATTATCGATAAAAAAGTTAGGAACAAGAGTTGAAATATGGTAAATTCATATAATTATGTTGATTATGGATATGATATATATATATTATCATATCAGCCATTGAGTCATTGTAGCGCTATCCCGATGTTACGCTAGTGAAATCTCTCGTATTATAAGCCACACATCTCATCTAATATATACTTTATTTAATAAATATTTTTTATTATTATTAAATTAAATTAAATTTTACGAAGGAAGTGAAATCACACAATTTCTACTTTCTTTTGTTACATATTTGTCGAAGATTCACTTTCGCAAGTTATTGTAATCATGGCTCATAATTTAATTAATTTGATTTAAGGGCTAAAGATTTGTACTCCTATATAATATAAATAATTATAATTACGAAATTGATTAAATAATGAACTAGAAAAAGAAAGCAGATAGTACTTTTTCTACAAAATATTTTTTTTTTTTTAAATTGTTTGTTAAATTCAAATCTAGAAAAATAACACATTTAAAAATAGAACGGAACGTAAAAATTGAATTAAATTGACATGGCAAAGCAATATGACGCAACGAACTCAGCTTGATGGATCTTGGCCTAATTTCTATAAACATATCTGACAGTGAAAAAATATTATTTATACTAAAAAACGTGAAGACGTTTTTTTGTAATTCTTAATTGAAATATGATTAAATTAATATAAATAAACCTAATATCGGGAGTAGCAACGTGTTTCAAAAAAGGTTTTAGTCCATAAAATTGCTATATTTCAACTTCTTATAATGTGCTCTATTAATTTTACAATCGTTAATATCATGTTTTTGGTAATTATAAAGCATGTGTACACGGCATGCTCGTATCAATTATATATCAATGCAGTCTGGTATTATTTTATGTAATAATCAAAAATTAATAAATTACAGAAATTAATTATCTAAATAACATTGAATTTTATTTAGATAATTAATTTCTCATATCCCATATTTTATATCGTACTGCATTTTTACAACAAAAAGTCATAAGTAAATTCAAGTTTAATTCGAAGGATGACGAATGAAGAATAACACTATTTTTTTATAAGTTAATTGCTTTAAAAGTTACGTAACACATCAGTTACCATGACAACGGTAGAGAGAATAATTATAATTTTTTTATGAACTAAAAATAAAGAAAAGTCCCCTTTTATGACCTCAGTTGAAATGGTAATTTATTAATATAGGACTTCTTCCTTCATTAATTCTATCGATTTAAATCATATTTATTAAAAAAATACATAGTATTATGTTAAGAAAATTTTAGTAAAAACTTTCGGACCGCGCTAGTTCTTGGCGAACGCTGACGAAACTTCAATAAATATAACTTTTTATAACTCAAAAATTTTATTAAGTAATTATCTAAATGATTAAAAAAAATTCATGTGGATTTAGCTTCAAAACTATTTACTTACAGCATGTTCATTAACTTGGCAATACTTAAACACGTGTGGAGTTTTTAATATTCTTACACGACCCCGCTTGCATCCTGTAACTCATATATAACTCAGCTAAAAGCAGAATTTCAAAGTTAGCTATTAACTTTTCTATAAAATATTTACATTTTCTTTGTATAATGTAAAATGTAAATTTTATGTTTATTTTAACTTTGTACTTAGATAGTCGTTAGTGCATTGTGTGGTCTATGACCATTTAAAATTAAGCAAGTGAGAATGTTACGAAAATGAATATGTTAATTTTAAAAGGGCCATTTTATATCTTGAGATAATTGTTGTTTAGAGCTTCTCGTTTAAATCGCTAGGTTCTCACAATGTAACGTAAAGTAAGAGCTTGTAATGTGCGACTCCTCATTTAAGATCTCCTCCGCTTTTAAGAAGATGTTTTGAAGCTAATTCCATGCTTTTCCAATGCGGGCACTTGATTTTCATCGGACGGGTTTAATTGTGGAAAACACGACAAGAATTATAGGCACAATTTTTTGATTTCAGGTTCTAAGCATTTTACTTCGTGGTAGGGCATTGTGCAAGCCCGTCTAAGTAGGTACCACGAACTCATTAGATATTCTGCCGCCAAACAGAAGTACTCAGCGTTGTTATGTTTCGGTTCGAGAGATGAGTGTGCCAGTGTAACGACAGGCACAAGGGACATAGGGCCCATTTACTCGTCCGCTAAATTATATCATAAAAAAACCAGACAGACAGATTATTCAAAGAAAAAAGTTTTTAAAATATTAGTAAAGCTTAAGTCAAATTTATAATATTATTTATTATTAATATTGTTAAAGTCCATTTCCAGCGCTACCTCGGTTTGCATAATTGAAATTAGCATTTTTAGCACATTCATTTGTCTTGATGTAAAACGCTTTGAACGATTGGATGTTAATTTTAAGTATGAAGCACCCCGTTTATTGTTAATGTCTAAATATGATAGTTTATTGTTATAAAATTTAATAAAAAATATATAGATGTACATTATATAGATGAGCCGAGATAGCCCAGTGGTTAGAACGCGTGCATCTTAACTGATGATTTCGGGTTTAAGCCCAGGCAGGCACCACTGAATTTTCATGTGCTTAATTTGTGTTTATAATTCATCTCGTGCTCAGCGGTAAAGGAAAACATCGTGAGGAAACCTGCATGTGTCTAATTTTAACGAAATTCTGCCACGTGTGTATTCCACTAACCCGCATTGGAGCAGTGTGGTGGAATATGCTCCAAACCTTCTCCTCAAAGGGAGAGGAGGCCTTAGCCCAGCAGTGGGTAATTTACAGGCTGCTGACGATGATTATACGTGATATAGATTACATCAAAATATTTATATTCACTGCTACTGTGAGCTCGTAATTACGTCATTTAGAACGTCATGTCCGTCAGAACGTCATCATGACGAGCAAAATATAACGTAATTATCATGATTATCAAATGTGCACCGATCAATCTCTATCGTGTCTTCTCCATCGCACGTGACATTGGCGAAGTAATCTGTGCATTTTTGGCACAAATAAAAAAAAAAAAACCAATGAAGTAATAAATAAAAAGAAAACGTATCAGCCTCAAAGATTGCTGCATATAAATTACTTTATATTCAGTTTAATACGTATTTCAAGTAATAAATAACGGAAAATATTTTATTTTCGTTAAATTGAAAACCTTGGCTTAGTTATATTAACGTAAATATATTCCCACTGAACAAATTCTATTGAAATAGATCGTTGGATTCTCTGCCAATTTTCAAGTTTTAAAAATTTCTTTAAGCGATTAATCTTGTTGATGATGCAAACCGTTCCGTCAGACAGGTAAGAAAGAATTCCTTTATTTTCCTGGCACGAGAATACAATATGGATCCAGAGTGGATTTGGAAACGCTTTTAACGAAATAGCACGCGAGAGGATTTTTTTAAGGTAATTACTTGCTGGGGTCTGAGGCTTCTGTTAGTTCATCTCTTGAGTGAAAAGATATTGTCAGGGAAAGTAATTGATAATAATATTATAATTGAATTATTATTTCTTTCATTTCAGAAACTTTTTGAGACTTCGAACGATAAGTGATTTTTTCATTTTAGCATTAGCATTAGCAGCCCGTAAATGTCCCACTGCTGGGATAAAGGCCTCCTCTCCCTTTGAGGAGAAGGTTTGGAGCAAATACACATGTGGCAGAATTTCGTTGAAATTAGACACATGCAGGTTTCCTCACGATGTTTTCCTTCACCGCCGAGTACGATATGAATTATAAACACAAATTGAGCACATGAAATTTCAGTGGTGCCTGGGTTTGAACCCGAAATCATCGGTTAAGATGCACGCGGTCTAGCCACTGGGCCATCTCGGCTAAATTTTTTTTCATATGAGTATTATTACACTGGCGACTAATATTTTGATTATATTATTTAAAATGAAATATAAACATATATTAGAATATAATTAGTAACATAACAAGTCGTTCAATAAAATACAATACGTAAAATAATAAAATACATTTGAATGAATGAATCAAATCAAAGATTCATATAGCGATACAATGTCTATCATATCTACTAAATAGTCCTTTTTTCTAATATATACGAATTTGAAACAAAATATATGTATCTCTTTATTGTATTAGTACTGTGATCAAATTTATTTCCGTATTTTTACAAACAACGAGGAAGTAAGACAATGCTTCATAAAATATTTTCACAAGTTTTCGGCGTGTTTTCCTTAATTCAATTAGTGAAATAATGTAGGAAGGTACTGAGTTTGTTGACGATTTTTATTTATTTCAGCAGCAGTGCGATTCTGTTAGAATTCTCTTCCTATCTCACTCGTAAAATGTTGACATGCTATTTAGGATGATACATCATTATGATACGTTTCATACATTTTATAATTAATATAATCAAAGTCGCATAACACATTCTGAAATTTTCCGCTCGTGTTCTGAGTGAGTTTCGAGTTTCGACTTACAGAATGTTTTGTCTACATTCCGAACCAGTAATTTTAATGACGATTCAAACTGTTTACATATATTTATAAATATTTTCATTGAAATTAGGCACGACAATAAAATATATGTACGAGTACTATATACATCAAAAATATAGAGCTATCGTTGTACCCATTAATATACACTTAACTAAAGAACTAGAAATATTAGTAATATCTTCATTCACAACAAGCATGATTATTTAAAGAATATGCTTTTCTGTAAAACCTAAAGATAATTATCTTTAAGTATGAAATTGATATCAATCTAGAACCTTCGCAAAGATCTGAAAGCCAATTATATCCGTTGCTATATAATATTGACGTACCATTTTTTTTTAATTTAAATCAATTAATCAAATAAGGTCGTTAATGTCTCAAAGCACTTCACTGAATCTCGGTTAAAAGGCCGTTACAGTAATATTAAGACGCTCTCCTCTGTAGGACCTCATGAATTTCAAAAAGCCATCGAAATGCATTAACTGAAGATGCCTTCATTTTCAAGCATCAGAAATTCCCCAATGGCTCTCCAATGATTTATGCGAGACCTTTAGGATATTGGAATCTTCAGTTATTTGATTTGGAACTTGAGGAGTAAGCCTGCTAAGTATATATGACTGAACTCTCCAAATTTGTATCGGAGATGTTTTAGAACAGCATTTAAAAATTATGCAGTGAACGGCTAGTTGAATGCGTAGTAGCTATTGAGTGTACCTTTTAATTAGAAAAGATATTATCATGTTATGTTAACTGAAAGTGCTGTTTGATATGTGTGTGTTGAAAATTAAGTATTGTATCAAACGATTTAAACAATAATGAATTAGTTAACAACTATTTTTTATTTTTTCTTTAAATGGCATCAAGCGAGAAATATACCCTAACCAACAAAATAAGAATTTTCCAAATCGCTCGTTAATGTCGGAGCTCCGTATCAAACATAAAAACCTATTTATTTTTTTAAATTCTGTTGAAAATCAACACACTTGCGTGTGACTTTATACGTTTTTAGAATTTTCAGTCCCTGCTACGTATATTTCTAATACATCGTTTTAATCAGAATGCCTTGAATTTATTGAAAAGCTTTGGTAATTTTCTTGTTATTGAGATGTTGTTAGTTTGAATTAAATTAATTGAAATTAAGCGATTCCAACGGATATTCTGTAATAGATTGATTGTAAAAAAATCTCGACACAATACATAGATTCTTAGAAATTCAACTATTTCTTCATACATCGCACCCTAATTCCATAAAACATGAGATGATATTAGTAAAGTTATTTCCGTAAAACTGGGTTATATGTCACAGGGCTATGTTTTTCATTTGCATTCAAAATTTACCAGATTTTGTTTGTACGGTCTGACAGATATCAGGTGAATACGTAGCGTTGACAGCAAATACATGTTAGTAAATTGTTTTAGTTTAATTTTGTTTTTACTAACACAAACGAATTATGCTGTCGATTCCCTTATTTTGTGTGCTCATCCTTCTTCTTCGAAGTTGGTTGAAAACTGGATATGAGGTCGCACTTCAACAAAATGGACAGTACGAATGATATACTTATCGTTCTTTAAATATTACACAGTAGTAAAATCTGAAGAAAACCAATGAAAGGAAATAATCCACTCAAGAAATAATAACACTGTAGAGGGTTTCGTACTGATACAATAGAAAATAATATGGGGAAAATAAAGTTGTCAGTAGGTTATAAAATTTGAGGAATATTATTTTATTTTATAGGTAGGCAAAGGGGTTGATGTCTCACCTGATGGAAGGTCGCCAACGCCCCTAGAAATAGCGTTTTACGGGCCCTTGTGCCCACAGATACAATGGCTATTATTGCTGTTTGGTGGTAGAATATCTACTGAGATAAAAATAACTATCACTTATTAAAAATTGGATCATATATCGGTATTGCTTACAATTACGAGATAGTAAAATTTGAACTAATTTGACCTCGAGTTTTGTTTTTAGCTTGCTAAATATAATATTTGTGATGTTTATTTAAAAATCGAACCTTTGAACTTTGCTTGTTCTTTTCTCATACAGTGCATTAATACTATAATTAGATATAAACCATTTGAAATTTTATAGTCAGCTTTCATGGCGAACTGTAAAATTTAGTACCAGTAATTCCTGTCAGCGTCAATAAATTCCAAAATCTATCTCGGTCTGAGTTATTGCTGTGTGTGTTATGCTCCGTGTCGCAAACTCTTCGTTTTTATACGAATTTATGCGGTCGTTCCTCATCAGATACGATATTTTCATCAATCTTTGTCTATAAAACTCTATATAGACTCAGACAAGCGAAGACTTTTTGACGACAAAAAATAAATTGATGTTGCTGAGATATTGTGATTTGACAATACATACATAAATGTTTTTGAATGAAATTTCTTGTTTCATAATTTCTATAAAGCGATATCAATTACATGCCTATCTCTCGTTTTCAGAGACAATTATTAGTCTATCTGCCTCATGAGCCCATGTTTGTGGTCTAGCAATTTTCGAACGTAAAATTACAATCGAGATTTTAACATAATACGGTACGATATGTCGTACCTTTTTGTTTGTTTGAAAACTCTTTGGACGCAAATTTCTAGGTCAAATTTGATTGCCGGTATTTTTTAATGATGTGATGTCATAATTAGCATTAAGTTTATGATTTAGACTATCGAGTTAATATTTTTTACACGTTGTCAGCACTGGTAAGAATGTTCATCTACGATGTTAATTTTCTTTATGTATTGATGTTATTTTAAGCAGTATTTTTTTAATATGTTGACATTTATTACTGAACAAATTATTACAATTGGTACAAGCTTGGGCCGACTTTTAAGCTAATCAAAAATAAATGAAGTCGATACAGCAACTATTAAAATAATAGTCAAACAAATTGTACACATAAGAATAATATAAAAATATATACATAATGGGATAGTCTTCTAAAATAAACATCTGAAGACACGAAAATAAAATATGACGTAAAACATAAATATTAAAAACAGTAAATCACTTCTTTAAAAGATAATTTTGAATTTTTTTTTTTGTAAAATAATATGGTCTGGTAATCATTTTGAATGTATGTTATTGGTTGGAACCAATATTTCATTAATTCATGAATACATTATAGTACTAACAGTATTTAAAACGGGATATTTACCATGTTTTTTATTTTTATTTGGTGGAGCTTGTTTGCGAGACTAACTCGTGAACAAGACATTCGTAGATAATGTCGAAATATCGAGCTCCACCAAATAAAAATAAAAAACATGGTAAATCTCCCGTTTTTAATACTGTTAGTAATAAAAATAACTATGTTAATTTAAAATTTTATACATTACAGTAGTCAATAACAACTTTCTAGAAAACATTTGTTTGTTTAATAAAACTAGTGGGTCGCACGCGAAACTTCGCGTTTATTCAACAGATTTTTATAAATTTTAAAACCTACGACATTTTTTTTTATAAAATTTCATTATAAGCTGACGACGTTTGTTTGTTTTTTTTTTTTACATTTTTTTTTATGCAACTGTAGAGTCGCCCTCTACCCTGTCAGTAAATTCTTTAAATCGTAACAATTTGGTAAATTGCAATCAAGAATGCTCTTTAATCTTTCATGTGTAGCTATCGTCACATAATCACTGGGACAAAAATCGGTTTACGCTTTTAATATATAAGACGCTGCAAACATTTTTACCTTTGCTTGTTTATTGAGTTCAAGACGTATTTAATTTAGAAAGATGTTGATTAGCTGAAAAAAAAATCAATTTACCTTTGACAATGGTCTTTATGTTCGCAAGAATTTAAAAATATATCTAGCAATATTTATGTAAGTAATGTTAGTACTAGGAACAAACATAATTATGCGAGTTGCAATGTTACCCGACTATATGGGTTTAATATTTGTTTAGATGAACAACGTGTAAGCTTTTATAAAAGGATCCCAGAAAACGTTCAATAATATTGATTAAAAAAAAAATCGTTCACCAACGTTTGCGTATTGAAAGAGGTTTTATAAAACTAATAACTTCTTAGATGATAAAACTCCTTGAAATTAAACGTTATGAGCAACTGCTCTGTAAATAACAAGTCCTTTTCAGGTCTGCAATGTTTTTTCCGAATCAGTGGTAGATTTTTTTGACAGTGAATAAGTAAGTGTAATGATTCTAGGTTTAATACCGATTTTGATTTGAAAATAAAAAGTAACAGCTTGTAGATATCTTACTACTGGAATAATCCCTCCTCTCCTTGTGACAAGATTTTAACCGGATACCAGTATTCTGTTGCAATGTGTGTTGGTAGGTTTCCTCACGGTATTTTCATAAATGAAGCATAAACACAAGTTAAGCAAAAAACAATTCAGTAGAACCTTCCTCGGTTTGAATTCGCAATTTTCAAGATTCACGTGTTCTACGTACTGGGCTATCTCGGCTATTTGGTATAATATTTTGTTATAATTCCGTCATTGATAATTCAACTTTAAAAGATATTTTTTATTAAGTGATCAATTAAAAAATAATTTGGTAAGCTTATAATAATTCCCATGCTGAAAATTTATGAATTCTTAAGTATATTATTGCAAAAGAAAAATAGAAAGTCTCCACTCCCTTTTTGTTATTAAAATATTCAAGGTAAACGGTGAGTGCCATCACAGAAATAGGTTAGGCTAAAATGTTCTATGTTAAAATATCCATTTTGACCGTACTAATTCTTGCCGACTTCGAAACTTGTATTCGCTTTAACTAACAAGACTCCTGTCCCGCAAGTTAGATAAATGCCGCCTAGTTGATAGCCCTATAGCGAGTATTGACAATCTTAATGCGTTAAAGGTAGCACTAAGCTTTGATAGATATAAACCACACTAGGCTTTGACAGACACGATATACAGTAACCGGTTTGCCTAATCGGATAAAACAAAAACTTGACAGGAACTGTATAGTTTAATAAGTTGCAGTGACTTGACAATCTCATTTTTTTGTAATATCAATGAATAAACTTGAAACGATGATTTTTAAATCGATTCGAATTTGAATCGATTAAGTAATTACGATGCGTCTGGGTTTCTTGATGGGTCTTCTCGACGCTTTTTATGAATTTACCTTGTTTTGAGAATACTAGTAACTATTTCTTTTACTGAATTTGATTTAGTGCCTTATATTGAATAATACTATTACCAGGGGGTGTAACTCAGTGGTAGAGTGTCTGCTTCGCATGCTGAAAGTCCTGGGTTCAAATCCCAGCACCTCCAATCTCTATTAAATCTATCGAAGTTACAATGACTATAATTATTGCTGTTTTAGATGAAATTTCTGTATTTTTTTCTAATTCATAATGGTAAAAAAATAAATCAAATTTCAATGATTTAACAATTTTTTTAAGTGTTCAAAAAAAATAATAAGAAAAACCAACAAAAAAAAAACGGTATTTTGTTATTGTCTGTTTATATTTAGATGTTGTCTGTACCTCTTTGTGCCAAAGATTTGCTATCACGTTGACCACCTATCCCGCACCATCATTGTTCCACCAGGCTGAACCCTACGAGATAGAACGAAATAATGTACTACAGTATTGTACTCCTTAAAAAAGACTTCTGAAAAGTCCATAATGGTATATGTCTATCGCTTAGGGATAACTCACAATAAATAAATAAATAATACATAAATAATGGCTCTTTACAGCATGTAACTTAACTGAATATTTTCAGAAAAGATATTATAGATTTAAAATGTAGGGACATAGCAGTTTGTGTTCTTTTATGACTGAAAAACTGAGAACGTTGTAAGAAATTCTGTAGCATATTTAGTATCAGCATTGCACCCGTGCAAAGCCAGGGTGGCTAGTTGAGAATAAATTGAAAGAGAAATAACAAGATTTTGAACTAAAAAATCGTAAAGTGTAAACTGCTTAGTTGCACCAGTCTGTATTTTAGTTAGGACAGTAAACACGCCCGCATACAATACCCCGCATCCGAAGTCCGATTCCGTTTAGAAACTGAAATACACACCGAACACCTTGAAATACCTGAATTCCATTAATTTTGGAAAATTATTGACAAGAACACGCTCGATGTTATCTATCATTACAATACAATGATAATACATTTACATAAACAAATTACTGATTGGTTGATAGATTGGTCGAGTCATTATAAAAAATTCAAAGTGAACGACTAGAGAAATCTGATTGGTAGATATTAATTTAATAGAATCGTCAACGGAATTACTTATATTTTTAAATAACGCGTTAAAGTGCCATAGATTACTACGTATATGTCATCTCTCTTACCGCTCGTCACAGCATGCCAATATAGATTGGTTAAGGTACAAAACGACGTATTAAAAAAAACCTATTATATGTAAATTAATAAAACTCGAAAAAATATATAAGAAAGAACTTTATGATAATATATAATTATTTACCAAGATTTTCTATAAGATTTCTGCGCTAAATTGCGTAATCGCAATTTTATCGCGTCATCGCGCGTCTTTTCGCGAAAAAACTAAATTCACCCCCTTCTTCAAGATGGCTGAGTTACAAGAATTCTTGATCGACGATTTTAACGTAAGTCTTTCTAACGCTAAACGAATATCTAAGGATCAGTTTTCTTAGCTCATATGGATTTATATAGCATTTTTTTTGTATATAATGATTACATTGAGTGTATACAATAGGAGCAGAATTATATATAGACACTCTATAAATTATTGTTATATACATATTGGATATTTTTTTTTTTTTTTTTTTATTGCCCGGGAGGGCAAATGACTCTGCTCCACCTGATGGTAAGTGGTAGTAGAGTCCAAACGCGACGACGGCTAGTGCAGTTGGGAAAGGTGATCTGCTCTAGCCGCCCCCGCCTTGCCGGCCCGCAAGATGCCTCTTCACGCCTCGCTTGAAGGAACCCAGGTCATAAGAGGAGGGAAATACGTGCGCTGGTAAAGAATTCCATGTTTTGGAAGTGCGACAAAGAAAAGAGTTGCCAAATTTCTTTGTACGCGATGGAATTGATGTCACAGTTAGGCGGTGACATCGAGAACCAGCACGCGTGGACTTGTGAAGGAAAGGGGAAGCAGGAATAAGGGAGAATAGTTCCTCTGAGCACTCGCCGTGACACATTCGATAGAAAGCGCTGAGTGCCGCTATCTCTCGACGCAATTGTAAAGGCTCGAGGGTGTTGGTGACCTTTACATCGCCAATAATGCGAACCGCACGTCGCTGCAACCGATCCAAGGCCTCCAGTAGGTACTTAGCGGAGCCATCCCAGAGGTGCGAGCAATATTCAACGCAGGACCGTACCTGTGTTTTATACAGCAGGAGCAGTTGAGCAGGCGCGAAAAAACGCCGCACCTTGTTCAGGACTCCGAGTTTACGTGAGGCTGTTTTTATAACAGCCTCGATGTGATCCTTTGGATTGAGGTCGCACCGAACGTCGATTCCCAGTATGGCGACTTTGCTATGTATCTCCAGCGTGGTGCCACAGAGGGAAGGAGGAGGGGAAAATGGTGACTTTTTCGCTGTGAGAGCGCACACCTGTGTTTTCTTGGCGTTAAACTCAACAAGATTGTCAGAGCCCCATTTGGCGATGAGTCCTAACGTCCTATCGAGCTCAACAACAAGATCCCTCCGTCTCTCCTCAGTTTCCGCCCGTCCAGCCGCTGCGCGTCCGTGGTATCCCCCGTGCACCGTACTGTCATCTGCATAGCAATGTATGTTCCCGAGAGAGAGCATATCATTGATATGCAGAAGAAAGAGCGTGGGGGATATCACAGATCCCTGGGGGACTCCAGCATTCACTACATGGGATTTTGAAGCGCAACCATCAACTAGAACGCGAAGGCTGCGCTTGTGTAGGAAGCTAGCAATCCAGGTGCAGAGCTGAACCGGCAGACCGTATGCCGGCAGCTTGGAGAGAAGACTTCTGTGCCAGACTCTGTCGAAAGCCTTGGAGATATCGAGGCTGACGGCCAACGACTCTCCACGCTTATCGATAGCTTCACCCCAGAGGTGTGTTACGTACGCTAGAAGATCACCTGTGGACCGTTTTGGTCGAAACCCGTACTGACGATCATTAATTAGACAGTGATCTTCTAGGTAATGGATCAGTTGGTTGTTTAAGATCCGTTCCATCACCTTACAAATAACTGAGGTGATAGCTATTGGCCGATAATTTGCCGGGTCAGATCGATCCCCTTTTTTGGGAACCGCTTGCACATTAGCCTCCCTCCAAGAATCCGGCACACATCCTGTAGAAAGAGACAGCTGGAACAGGCGCGTTAACACAGGAGACAGCTCCGCTGCACACTTCATCAGCACTATGGCTGGTATTCCATCGGGACCGCTAGCTTTCCGCACATCAAGTGATTGTAGCTCTGCACGTACATCACGTTGCCTGATTTTGATGTCAGGCATCGTGTAGCCACATGAAGGAATTGTTGGTGGCAGCGCACTACAATCATTGATTACGGAATTATCCGCAAAGAGTTTTGCCAGAAGATCAGCTTTCTCCTGCGGACTGTGAGCTAGCGATCCGTCCGGATACCTGAGCGGTGGCAGCGAAGGTTGACAGAAATTGCTTTGCACAGATTTGGTCAGACGCCAGAAGCTACGGGAGCCTCTAGGATGTGAAATAAGGTCATGGCCAAACCGCGCAATGCGCTGTGCATCCGCTCTTGTGTATGCCTTCCTACAAGACTTGGAAGTTTTATTGTAGGTTGCTTTCAGTGAGTCGATGTTAGATGCCCCACTAACGCAGCCATTGATCCACGCGCGATATGCCGCCTGCTTAGAAGACACAGCATCGGCACATTCGCGAGTGAACCAACGGTTACGCGTACCCTTACTGGCGAGGTCTGAGTTAGGAATGTAGTATTCCATCCCCAACAGGATCTCACCAGCAATAGCAGCGGCGCTAGCTGTCGGGTCATTCTCACTGAAGCAACGCTCCTTCCAAGGGACTGACGCATAGTAATCGCGCAAACCGTCCCAATCTGCCGACTTATAGTGCCAAATGCGACGTTTGCTTACCGTTGGTGGCGGCAGCTTGGCCTGTGGCACTTTGGTAGATATCAGGCAGTGATCCGAAGAACCAAGTGGAGCCCGAACCTCAACCTGATATTCCACCGGGTGGCTAGTCAGCAGAAGGTCCAGTAGGGAAGGCGCTTGCCCGTCAATGTCTGGGATCCTGGTGGGCTGATCAACCAACTGGGTCAAGTCATGCGTGAGAGCGAAAGCATGGGCAGTCCTTCCCGCATGGTCAGTTTTGGAGGACTTCAACCATGATTCATGGTGAGCGTTAAAGTCCCCCAAAAACACCAGTTCCGCGTTAGGAAACTGCTCTTGCGCAGCATCTGCCACCCGACTAAGATGGTCAAATAGTCGGCTTGTCTCCAAGTCACCATTGTGGGATCTGTAGAGGCACACGTAGACCCGACTCTGACGAACCAAGTCCACACGTACCACTAACAGGGAGAAGGAAGGGTCCTCCAAGCAGCGCAGACGGTGACAACAAACATCCGTCCTGACGAACAAGCATACTCCGGCTTTCGCTTTGAAGGATTCTTCAAGCATGTAGCCGGGATAATTAAGGTAGCTGGTATCGACAGGACGGAGTATTTGAGTCTCCGTCAGAAACAACATTGCTGGCCGTGCTGTCTCGAGATGTTGGTGGACAGCATTGAGGTTAGCGTGGAGTCCACGGATGTTAACGAACTCAACCTCAAACAGCGTGGGAATGGTGGGGGTGTGCACCGCTGTACGACCGTCATTTCTTCTATGCACTGTCATGGATAGGGGGAAAAAAGAGGAAGAGACGTGAAGCGAGCGATGCGTTGCCACGATAAGGACGGTCAAAGTGTGGAGCTGTGTTTCCCCAATAAGTTGCCAGAAGAGAAAATAAACTGACCCGCCGGGCGGAAGGGCCCCCGAACCCTCCCGGTAGTGGCCGCCGGGACCCCACCGTCCGGTCACCAACCGGCACGACGGTCCACACCGGGATTATGCGTGGCCTGGTGGGGCAGCCTCGCGAGCTGGTTAGGAACGCTTGGGCCCCTGTACTCTGCCACGGGCGGCCAGCGGAACAACCGTTTCTACGGGTCTCCCTGACCGGCGGGTCAATATACTTTCCTCCAGCATTGGTTCAACAGCAACATCCACCGGACCAACACTTATCGCGACAATGCGCGCTCGGGCACTGGCTGTACGCCGACTGATCTCGAAACGCGGCTGCAAGCAGCCACTTCACGAGTGTTTCACCATGCGTACGGTGGTAACAAGCCAGGCGGATGATTGACATCCTACCACCAGATGAGCAGATGGTCGCTCAGATGTCCCTTAGTCGCCTCTTACGACACCCATGGGAGAGAGAGGGGCAGTGAATTGTATTCTTACTCCGTCACTGCACGGAAAAGATAATATGGGTCAGCTTTAGGCCTGATACCCCCAAAATGTTTGAAATAACCAATAGGATATCGTTATTTTATTATTATCTGCTTAGTTTCAGAATAGACCAATAGGACATCGGTATTTCATCATTGTTGTTTAGCATGAATGTTTTAAACGTCTTGGCTATTTTTTTTTCTTTTTATTTTGTCATGACAGTTACCCATTTCTCTTATAAACATCGCTGAGGCTATTTATATAATATGGTAAAGAAAAATAATAACTCATTTAAAATTCTACTTGGTTTTGTGAATGTTCTGGTCATACAACAGCTTCGACAAATATACGATATATTTTAACTTCGACGTATAATTATGATTAAAATTGTTATTAAGTGCTGCTAATTGGCTTTACAACCAAATTGAGGTCATCGGATAATTTTATTGTGACACGAAACACATTAGCTTGTAAAACTTTTTAATTAGGAATTCTATTCGAATTTCACTTGTAAAAGCAGTAATATGTAATACACATGTTTTAGAGTTAAATACAATATAAAAAAAAAAAAAAAACAAAATAAATATATTCGATTTGTGATTATTCAAGTTAAGTATAAAATTGACGCTGTTTATAGATATTTGTGATAAGTAAATTAAAATAAAATTGTAATAATTTTTTTTTCCTTCATCCGCGTCTTATGCTTGACGGTCGTAGGTTTCAGATATAAAAATGTCATACGTGCATCTTTGGCATACAAGCTTGCTCATACCAAATTATATCAAAATCGATTCAATGATTTAACCGTGAAAGATAGTAAGAGTTACTTTTGCATTTAAAATTTTGGTATAGATAATACAGAACAAATAAGGTAATTAGGTGAGCTTAATACATTGAATGAACCTAGTTTGCATAGTCAACAACTAGAATCGCTTGGGGTATCGATTCGGCTATTACGAATCGCATCTAATTTTCGATACGCACCGGCTTACCGAATTGATTGAAATCTAGTTAGGTACCGATACGCAACGCAAATCGATTAAACAACTCGTGAACGAACTGTGTAATGATATTTCGGTACAATCCTGTAGAAAAGCGTTTTCTGGTATAGGGGTTTCTGTGTTCATTTAAATTCGTTTTTATCAGATTTTTTTTTGGCATTACCAGCCCGTAAATGTCCCACTGCTGGGATAAAGGCCTCCTCTCCCTTTGAGGAGAAGGTTTGGAGCATATTCCACCACGCTGCTCCAATGCGGGTTGGCGGAATACACATGTGGCAGAATTTCGTTGAAATTAGACACATGCAGGTTTCCTCACGATGTTTTCCGTTACCGCCGAGCACGAGATGAATTATAAACACAAATTAAGCACATGAAATTTCAGTGGTGCCTGTCTGGGTTTGAACCCGAAATCATCGGTTAAGATGCACGCGTTCTAGCCATTGGGCCATCTCGGCTCATTTTATCAGATATAATAGATAAATGTACATAATATGAACAGTAGATTTAATCTTTTATTAAGAATACTTTGGTAGCAGTAGTATGAGTATGAAAATTAGTAGTATGAAAATTACTCATACTACCGACGATAAGTTCATAAATATTTTAGTGACACTAGAACGCAAAAATAAGCACCATAACATAAAATACTATACTAATACTACCGGAAGGGGTGTTAAGTTGGTTTTAGGTCAATAAAATACTAATACTAGTAGGTCAGGATATAAGATATCCCTGTTTCAAGTTTCTTCCAAATCCGTTTAGTAGTTTCTGCGTGAAAGATAAATAAATATCCATCCACCCAAATTTTAAATTAGTTGTTTTCAATAAATAAAAATAGTTTTTTTTTATATTCTTAAAACAGGACGCCTTCATTTCTATTTTTTTTTCAGTTCAAAATGAATAAGTGTTGGGCAAGTTGAGTTAGTACGATTTTAATTAAATAATTTCAATGAAACTTCGTACTTTTCAACTTGTTTAATGAAAAAAAAAAACATGAACGGAAATGGAGCAAAGGGAGCTTTGAGTGAAAAGGAATATATTTTTAATAGAACTGGTTACTAAACTTGTAACGGACTGGTTCATTCATGTGTCTGATGTCAGGAAAAATAATTAAGTTACAAGTTTTTTTTTTTTATAATTCTAACGAAGCAAATGTCCGTAGGTATACTGCCAATTAGTAAATTATCTATGTTACAATAATAATGTTTATATTGAACTTATACAGCTTTACGATCCTGTTATATATTTATCATTTTGACATTGATTTTGATAAGTAATTCAAGATTTATATTGGCGACATTTTATTAGCAATATAAAGTACATAGTTGATTTAAAACGTTCATAGAGAAGATTAATACTATTAATTATAGTTTTATAAGCATAAGTAATGAAAGCGAATCGAATCAAGAATTTAATTTCTTACTTGTCAACTCACAAACCTTATATTTATTATATATTTACAGACAATAACTTTTTTTAAGTAAAATTGATTCAAAAGAATATTATTTTAGTGATGTTCGAAATTTGAATTATTGACGTTGGTATCGCTTATTCTATCAATGATCAAGACTGTAATACTTATGTTTTAGGTTTGAAAGGTGCGTCAACTAGTTATATTCATAAACGCATATACCTACATAGGTTTTTAAAATTATACTTACACATAGACTAGAACATTTTTCATCAATATTCCCGCCATATTTTGCTCTAGTAGGAACAAAACCTCGAGCCAATTGATTTTCTTTTTTTAAAAGAAAATCAGCTATTATCATATAAAATAATAAAATATTCTTTCTGATTGAGCATCAATAATTTTATATAATAATTTTGTTTTGTCATACATCAAGTAAATAAAGTAAACATATTATTTCTAAGAACGTCCACAATACGCTTATCAGTCCTCAACGGGACATAAATCTCTTCATCCAATCACACATGACCTCCGTGTTTCTGTCATCCTAAGTATATTTACTCAGTGGGAGAGGTCAAGTTGCATTTGATGTGATTCGGCTGTCATTCCCTCGATTTGGCGTCCCATTACTGGAATTATTTATTTGTTTTCCGCTCGGAATAATGGTCAAAGATTATTAATATGTGTAGATGTTCAATTGATCTAAGTATTCATATTAATATTAGTATTAATTATATGCGTTTTCATCAAGATTTTTATTGAGAAACGTTCGATATCTTAAGAGACTTCCGGGCAAGTACTATTGTACTTTTAAGATGAATCCTCACAAAGGCTCCAAGGCTCACAGTTGCCCGTGTCTTTTTTACATTTTACTTTTATACATTTTGACGTTTTATAATTTATATTTCTACTAAACATCGGCAGATCTTCGATGGACCTCAAGCTTGTCGTCTCCTTGGAAGACGTGGTCCACACTGACGTTTTTTTTTTTCATTTTAAAATAATATATACACAATCTGTAATAAATAATAATATATAAGTAATTCATTTAATTCTATTTACTACAATCCAGCGGGCCCTGCTCCGCGCTCGATCAGAGAGTACAGCTTCGGTGACTCTACATATACGGAGGAGATGTTGGGGATTTCTGAATGTTGTTTAATTTTTTTCCGAACACGAGATGAATTATCAACTGACTACTGTAGTGGCTTTACTGTAGTCCGCGGTCTTTAGTTTCGCATATTATATCAATGGCCTATATCTCTTCAATTCAATTTAGTAAGACAGTGTTAAATAAAAAAAGGTGCGAGTTCTTACATACGCTCGTGAGTACATCTAAATAGGATAGTGTAACTAAAATAACCGAATAATAATATAACTGTAACATTGTGAAGTTCTTTTTTTTATTTTAGCGAACTATTCTTTGATCTTTCCCCTATAATAGCTTCTCGTGTTCCTCTGTCAAAAGAAGGAATTACTCCATCGTGTACACTATACTGAGACGGGTAAACAAAGCGTCCCTAATTGGAGCACTGACACGGACTATTACATTTACACGATATCGTCCCAGAGAAATATATATACATATAATTTCTATAACATATATAGAAAAAAAAGATGACATGGTGACAATTGTAGACGACGATATAAAACAAAATGACTTGTCATTAGATGTTTTTTAAAAACCTTTAGGCACCTTCTATTTCCTTTCAGTTTGAAGTTGTAAGGGAATGATTTACGGTGGGAAACATGGATTTTGTTTGATTACGACCATGCAAATTTATATTGAAATATGCACGTAAAAGAGTGGTTGATGCTCATTGGTAATATTTTTTTTTTTATATATTAGAAAAAAAGTTACTACTGAGTTACTTGCCAGTTACTTGAAACCGGTGGTAGCTTTACTTTTAATTCAAAACGGCGATTCAAAAGTGCTTTTATGAGCCTACTTGAATAAATAATATTTTGATACGAAATATATGCTCCTTGTGCTCCTTCTGCTCAGCATTCAAAATTCCGCAGACATTTTTAACTTTCCGTTTCTTAAATTTAAGTCATTTGTAAAAAAAAAATTGGTAAAGAAGGTATATTATTCGATACAAGATTATATTGAGATAAAAAAGCGTGGAGTTAATGCTTGTTGACTTCCAGGCAGGAGCCATAACATACATACATAATTGAATTTAACTAACATGACTGTATTTTTAGACGTTGAAAAAGAGTAACTACTGAGCTTCTTGTCGGTTCTTCTCGGTAGAATCTACATTCCGAACCGGTGGTAGCTTTACTTTAAATAGTTTGTTAAATGAGTCGATCTAGCCCCAAGGAGCGCGAATAGATAGATAGTTCACGTAACAACTGCTGTAAAGAGAAAATGGGATTTAAAAGTTTTTTTATTAACTGTGTTGTATCTTTTATTTGATTAAGCAATTAAATTATGAACCGCCTCTGTATGAAGCTTAACGCTTTTGTAGAAAAATATGTTGATATCATTTGATTTCGAATTAATGTTCTCGCTCAATTGATCTGTTTGATTTTAGTCTGAGTTCTCTTCCAACGTACCTCTCCATAATATTAATATGGTAATAAGTAGCTAGGATACCACTGTTATACAAAGGTAAATTGCTCTGATTGGCAAACATGAAGCGCGCTTATTGAACTTTAATAAATCAACGTCTATAGATATATGTATTTTCGAGAATTAGTTCATGTCAATGGATTTATTTATTCATTCGTCTTTTTATCTTAAACGATACTCGTAATTGCTTATTTACTTTATTATGTATTCATTTCAATTTTTTTAATATAATATTTGTGTGTGTATTTACGTACTTATTTATGAAGCGTAATAAACATTTTTTAATTAGATTGAATTTTCTATGAAAACTAGTTAATAACAATTAACGTACAAAAGAAATAATTTTATCGTTGTCACACAATTCAAATTTCAAATTTTTTTTATCTCTCAACTGTCAAATATGTCTGCCATTTAATACGACCAATCTCAAAAGCCATAAAAATTAAAAAATGTATATATCGCAAATGCTTTTTGCCGATATTTACTTTAATGTGTATTTTTTATTGTCTCCGTGATATAAAATCAAGTTACAAGTCCCGCAAACTGTTCTCTCATTTTTTTTTTAAATATCGTTTTAGCTCGTTGTGAGCTCGGAACTTTGTCGTTACATACACGTCCCCTCACATTTCGCCTTTGTTTTGTGTTACGGTGAATGTGCAAAAACATTTAACGGTAAAGTCTTGAAGATTTTCCGTAATATTCAAAAAATATTTAAATATTCTTTAGGAATTGTGTATTTTATTTATCATATGTCAACATCCTTAATATAAGTTTAGTATGTCAGCTTTGCAGTTTATTAAAAAAAAAGTGCGATTAATTTTTTACCAAAAAAATCGAGATACGTAATGTTTAAAGAGGGTTATATATAGGCACCAACTATTTATATATAAATAAAAATAAAATAAAAATGCCCTTTATTTCCCACGCATACATTATTTCAAGTTTCTTATATAATTATTCTATTTTTATTTTTTACATTAATCTTTATATTTTAATAATAGTAATAAATAATCTGAATATTTTTTTATATTATATTTATATATAATATATTTCCAATCCAGTCCAAATATTTGTGCGAAGGATAAATGTTGAAAAGTGAAATATATAAAAGGTATTCATTTTTATTTAAATATATTTATGGAGGTAAAATAATCCTCAATGGAAAATCATTTGTTTTTTTTTCCATTATTACATATGATTTTTATGAACCCAAATGTACATGTACACAATAGTACAATACATTGTGTGTATATTCGGGAATATTTATTATTTATTTAACACTTTTTTGTACACCACAAGTACAATCACAAACAATTACAATCACAAACAATTACAAAATATACAAACTAATAAACTAATGGTGCAACAAAAGGCGGCCTTATGGCTTATTAGCCATTTCTTCCAGACTACCTCGGGTTAGAGGATTGTGTTTGGAAGACAGTATAGGGTGGTGCAATTTTAAATACTCTTAAAATAAATACAACCTAAACACATACAAAAATAAATAACAGTAATAAATATTCAATAATATGCATACGTACATATATCAATAAATACATACATACATACATCCTTACATTCATACAAACAAATACATATAAATACATACATACATACATACATACATACATACATACATACATACATACATACATACATACATACATATATATACATAAGACATATATATATGACGTTATTAAATATTTGTCATAATCATGTCGTCATCATTACTGTGATGAGAGATATAAGTTCTTAACAGAGTTTTTAAATGCATGTAAGGATTTTGACAGTCGAATGTTCAATGGCAAGTCGTTCCAAAGAGTTATAGCCTAAACAGTGAACGACTGGCTGTAAAATTTGGTGTTATGAGCAGGCATTTTCAGTACGAGCCTACGTGTTGGTCGAATTCTAGACTGGTCTCCTAAAAATTCAAATATCTCCTTCAGATAATGAGGAGCATTTGGATTAAATAACACACAGTACAGAAGAGAAAGAGTATGCAGGTTCCGGCGACGGCGTATAGGAAGCCACTTGAGCTTTGAACGAAACTCTGAAACGTAGCCATACTTTCGGAGACCGAAAATAAACCGAATAGCTAGATTTTGTTATCGCTAAAGATAGTTAAGAAATTTTCAAGGAATATTTATCTTGTTGCTGATGTTAGGTACCAACCATCAGATATTCTACATCCAAACAGCAATACTATTACTACTGCTGTACTACGGTTACTGGGAACCAATCTACTTCCCGCGGTGCCCAGTAAGGCGGAGTCTTCTAGGTTTTTCTAATCTTCTAGGGCGGAGCGGTTCTGCAGCGGCGTCCTCTTCCCGCTCTCACTCCGTGGACTACTCCGTACTTCTGCGTCAAATCTGACAAAACGTAAAACTTTAACTTTCTGCAACAAATTACAAAATATTATATTTTAAATAGTAATAAATAATTTCTCGTCCCACAGATACTGGGACATAAAATGCATTGGTCGTATGATATTAATTTATACTAATATTCTATATGCAGAAGACTAAGAGACTGAACCAACTAACAGCCAACAGTGTAACTACAGGCACAAGGAACGTAACATCTCAACTCCCAAGGTTGGTGGCGCATTGGCTTTATGAGGTGGAATATTTTTAACAGCGCTAATATCTATGGGTGTTTGTGAATCTTACTATCAGATAAACGGTTTCCCCGCCCGCCTACCTATTTTATAAAAAAGCAATTTATGAGCAAAAGTTTCAAAGCATACTAATAATATCGATACACATTATATTATGTTTATCGTGTGTACACAGGCATTACTAAATGATATTTATTGAATATCAACAATGTTTTTTTGTAACGGTAACAATGTTGGGTTGAAAAGAAATGCTCCATAAATGTGTGTCTATATCATTACTTTGAATTTTATACTACGAAAGTATACAAAAATCATTAATATTGCTTACACGAATCGATAATATATATATTGTAAGGGATGACAGCATCGTTCACTGAATATTAATACCTCGTAATTGCACTGACGTGAGCTGATGGCCGAGATGGCCCAGTGGTTAGAACACGTGCAACTTAAGCGATGATTTCGGCTTCAAACCCGGGCAAGCACCACTGAATTTTCATGTGCTTAATTTGTGTTTATAATTAATGTCGTGCTACCTACTCATAAGGGCCTACTTTAGTAAGGAATATTTTTTTAAGTTTCAATTTTTAATGCTCCGATTTTAAACATAATGTCTTTGGAACTATTCCTTTATTTTATTGTAATCTGAAAAGCATTTGTTTTAAGAGGAACATTTTCGGATCTTTTTACTAATTATTAAATTAAATGCCTGAAATGAAATAAGAAACTCTTTATTAATAATTATAAATAAAAGTGTTTGTGCGTGTGTATGAAAGGTGTGTTGATGCTTGCGATTTTTTTATACTTAATTTAAATTATAAATATAAAAAAAACGGTCTTTTTTTGTAACAATTACTTGAAAAATATTCCTTTGTATAGATTTTATTCCTTTTTTTGTCTTCTCGACAACGTTGACAACAACTTTACAGTATCAAATATAACTTTATATTCCTACATTGTTGTGACGTCAAGTGATTATTTACTAAGCGACATAAATGCCGCGCAAGATTTCCGTCATGCAAATTTTCCCTTTTATTTATCCTAAGTACTGAACACTGAGCTCATTTTTCTAAAGTATTAGTCTCGTAGTTTGCTCATCTCTGCTCTTAATGTGGATATTGAAATATGAGCAAGCTTTTCAAAATATCTTGGTTGTTGTCATATAAATCTGAAATTAAAACAAAAGACAGATAGAGCACGTGGAACATTATTGTTGAGCAACAAAAGCGAATACAGAGTCTCGGCTCAGCGAGAGTCCTCTGTATGTATATACCTATCTTAGTTATCAGCTATTATTTATCAGTATAGCTCATAGCTACAAACATATTTTGTAGTATTTATAATCGGACGTTTTCCGAAAATACATTTTGTATTTAATAACTGCAACGTGTAAACTTGTCTATGCGACTGGGGTACCAATGCCGCGTTATCAACACACCGAGCCCCGAGGGTACTTAGTTGCTAACTAAATTTACCATTTGTATTGAAATTTATCCCCACAGCCGCCATATTGTAATTTGGCAAACTGGCTTTCACGCGTGTATTCTCTTTGTAGTTAGTTTTTTAATTTAATTAAAATTTATATTATGTGAAAGTTATTTTAGTACTGAGGCTTGGGTTATATTACATCCTTAAATAGTTAGTTTAGTTGATTTAGTCAGTTTTAATTATATTACGATTTAATTTAATTCTCGCGCGTATTTGATTTGTAAAGTTTTTAAGATGGGACGTTTTCTCAAGTGTATGCGTAGATCCATAAATACTGGATATTATTTTAAAAAATATTTTGTTTTTTTTTTTCAAGAATTGCCACAAGATCAACTTGTCCTTGTACAAATTGTCAAGCGATTTGATTGAAAAATTGTTCTCTGGGTTCGAACTTCATAAAATGAATGCTATTCTTTATTAAGCCGTTTTTTTTGTAATTTTCTGTGAATGCTTTTGTAAAATATTTTAAGATAATTACAATTATCAGATTAAATTAGAAATTTGCGTAGTAATAAAATCAATCGCATTTGGATCCTGTATATTTTTTAATTATCTATTATTACTAATGATTTTTAATATCTGCAATAAAGGTATCTGTTAAAACAATATAATAAAAAACATATTCCCTAAATTCACGGAACCACAAAATTACGGTATTACAAATAGTCAATATGTTGTTCTAAAAGGTAAAGGGATAAGCTTTAATAACCGATAAAGGAATTCGAGGAGTGAAATTGTTGTATTGGGTAAGGGTTCGGTACCTGGTCATAACAACTATCGTTGTATAAATATATGGCTTTGCATCGTTTTCGAGAAAATTAAGAAAAAATATTATAGTTTATCATCCTACAATATATTTATGTAAGCAAAATAAGTTGGTAACAATGTTGTTTTCAGTCATTTACGTTTTAAATTACCTTTTATAACATTTAAAATAGGCATCATAATTGTAATAATATACAAGTTTTTTTTTCAAGCAAAAAGGTCACCTGGTGGTGAGTGGTCACTACCGCCCATTGACAACGGCGCTGTAAGACATATTAACCATTCTTTATATCACCAATGCGCCACCAACCTCGGGAACTAAGATGTTATGTCCCTTGTGCCTGTAGTTACACTGGTGAGTAATCACCCTTCAAACCGGAACACAACAATACTGAGTACTGCTGTTTGGCGGTAGGATATCTGATGAGTAGGTGGTACCTAGCCAGACGGGCTTGCACGAAGCCCTACCACCAAGTAACGTCTGTCAAGCGATGCGATTTGTGTTTGTTTAATTTTTATATCTTGTAAACTATTCCTAGTATATAACTATGTCTCTTTAAACAATGAAATTGCCTTATAATTACTTTGGTACACATTGAGAATGCAAATAAACTAACCCCTACTCTGAAAGGTAACGATCTGTCAACATATTTAACGAGACCCTAACAAAAGGTGAAGTCACGCTCAAAACTCACAGCACTTCATCCGCCGTTCATTCTAACCGCAGTATGGCGACACGTCGTTTATGAACACTACCTTCATTATCTAATTTCGCATATTACTACAACAAACTGTAATATTTTGTAAGCTGTTCATTGCGTGTTCAGAACTTCTTCAAAAAAAAATCAATAAAAGAAGTAAGCAATGAATGTTGTTCGGAGAAAATTTTTGTAGAGCATAATGGAAGGAAGTCGTTATACCGGCTCGGATTCCTTTATCGGGACCTTTTTGTTTCCCGCAACCCGCTAATCCCGGTAGATGGGGATATGGGATCGAGATCAGATTGCCGGGTAACTGCCCCGGTCAGACTCGGCATATATGAATATTTTCCCACGGATTTAGCGGAAAAAGTCAACCACGCCGAACGAGATATGTATCACGATAGCACAATACTTTAGTCTTCCATTTTGTTACGTTTTCCTCGATATGAAAATATGTTATTTACATTGGCTTTTTGAATATCATATTCTTCGAAATACCCTCTTTGGATTTTTTATATGTATGTCCTTGTAATAAAATCGTCGGCATGATATTTCCTTTTTGTAAAAAGACGTATTTTTCGGTAGATTTGTTAATGTAATACTTATTGAAGAAGTTACGTAGTTACAGTCATATTTTGTATTTTCATCTTTTTAACAAATACATCGTGCGAATATTTGGGTAGGCCTCAAGTATAATGCTCTGGTTTGTTGGAAGCGAACGTGATCGCTATTAGACCTTCTTCTATCAGTTCTGTCAGATATCCTATATTTGACATTCCTATATTTTTTATAGATCCTATGACTTTTTAACGTAATAATTATTTTTAGAAATAATAACACGTATTTTTTTTTATTTTTATTTATATAATAAACAAAAAAAAAATATTATGGGCTTTTTTATTGAAACTTGGTGTTTTAACAGACAATAACCAAGGAAATGAGTAAATATATGAGTTGACGTTTATTCATCTATTTTATAGATGTTTTAAGATCGAAGTACTTGATTGCTCAATTAGTTTGAAAAATTAAATAACTCTTAATTACGTTAAATTAAACATACACAAAGGTCACACGTCCATTCGCTTACTACTATTTAATAAATATTTGAAGAGATTCGTCAAATTAAATTCTATACAATCCGGCAATAGTTCGTTAAATTACGAATTCGAACGTGCTCGGTAATGTCGATAGAGATATATTATTTTCAAAATTCAATATTATTTTTTTGTATTTTATAAAAACTATACACACTTGTATGTAGAAAATCAAACATTTATAATATTAAAATCTATCGCACTTTTGAGCTTCGTCCAGCAGCCCTTTCTCTCTAACTTCATCTGGACCATGACGGTCTCACAGAAGGAAGCTACGGCCATCCATGCCGATTCCCTGCTGAGCATTGTCGGAACAATTTCTGTCTGATCTGTCTCTCCAAGGCAAGCCTCCAACGTATGCTGAGCGGTGTCCTGGTTCGCGCCACAGTGGTGACACCCGCACCTTACATAGGTATTCTCCAAAACAACCGCGATATTAAGCGAATATAACGAAGCAAATACAAATATCTTACTGGATTGGCAGCAGGTGTAAAAAAAATGCAAATAGAGCTATCGATTTAAATAATTGACTGTCGATTATAACAATCAATATGAAACAGTATTCACATTTATCACCGAACAAGACATGACTCCACCGTCAATTGTAGTTGATTACCATTCGCTTTGAAATGCGAACCGAGTATGATTAGCATAATTTGATGTTCATCGATTCTACACACGCTTTTGTTTCGGCTACTGAGTTATTGGCTGAACTTTTACTTGATACATTAGCAGCCTGTAAATTTCCCCACTGCTGGGCCTCCTCTTCCTTTGAGGAGAATGTTTCGAGCATATTCTACCACGCTGCTCCAATGCGGGTTGGTGGAATACACATGTGGCAGAATTTCGTTGAAATTTGACACATACAGGTTTCCTCACGATGTTTTTCTTCAACGCCGAGCACGAAATGAATTATAAACAAATTAAGCACATGAAAATTCAATGATGCTTGCCCGGGTTTGAACCCGATATCATCGGTTAAGATGCACACGTTCTAACTAATGGGCCACATCGGCTCTGATACTTGATAATTGGAACGAAAATAAAGTGTTTTATTTAAGTATCATTCTATAAATATCTCATTGGTCAATTCTCTCTTTTTAAGAAAATATTGTGAGCCTAGTTGATGTTGAGTCGTAAAATATCAGCCTTTAAATATCACACTGCTGGATTGCCTCTCTTTTTTAAGGATGTTTTGGAGCTTATACCATCACACTGCTGCCATTGCATGTTGGTGAATATGCGACCGATTTTCATTAGACACATGCCGATTTTTGTTGATCACCGAGTACGAGAAGAATTATACAAATACATATATACAATTGAATCACATGAAGTTAAAAATGAAGATGTATTTAAGGAATAATAATAAGTTACTATGAAAGAAAAAAATACTAACATTATACATTTAAAATAAAAGGAAATAATCAGTTTTATGTTGTATACAGATAAGCAAACAATTCTAAATGTTTGTTGTGAGTTTTTAACGTAATTAACGGTACATATGTACTTCGTACACTATGCTAAAGATAGTGTCTTCTTAACTGTCTGCGCAAGAGATATTATAGCGTTCAAATGTGTGCATAAAAATCTGTGCATTTTCCAGTCTTTAAATTTTTCTTTTTCAAAAACTGATAGGGCGGAAGCCCAACACGACTAAAGAAAGTTCGTGCTTCGACAACAAACAACAATTTATTTATAGAATAGTAAATAATGTTTAATTGACTTCCTATGTATATTCTTATAATATATCCAATAGACCTTCGAATCTGTCATCATGGCTGTCAGAGATCTCAACAACAAGCATTCAAATTAATGGTTATTGATATCATTTATAATAAAGAAAAATAAACAAAAACATATTGTTGATTAAATAATAATATATTTTTTCTTATTGATTTCATATGAGTCAGCCCTACCCCCAAAGCGTGCCAACTAAACAGAAAAAAAAACATATATATTAACTCTTTCGTAATCCTTTTAAATTACTCATTAGACACGAAGCGAATTTATTATGTACAAAGATCGTTCGTGAAACCTTATATTGTGTAAGTATAAATATTTGATTGATTAACGTAAGGAAAACAACGCATATCAACTTCGAAGCTGATTACAATGCCCTTTGAAACACGAACGGAGGCTAACAAGTGTAATTTTCTTCGTATTAAATTATAGGAGAAAGCCGTGTATCGGAACGGCAGTAGACAGTACATATTATATTACGTAATGAAATATTATGGAGACGTCGACTTCAGTGCTTTAATCTAAAGAAACAATTAATGAAAACGTATATATTTATTTTGGCGGATATAATTTGATCACAAAAGAAAAGCGTAACGTATTAGTCTGTAAATGTCCCATTGCTGGGCTAGGAGTTCCTCTCCATTTGAGGAGAAGGTTTGGAGCTTATTCCACCACGCTGCTACAATGCGTGTTGGTGGAATTACATGTTGGAGGATTTCATCGAAATTAGACACGTTCATGCTTTCCTTTGCCACCAAGCACGAGATGAATTATAAAGACATATAAGGCACATGAAAATTCAGTGGTGCTTGCCAGGGTTCAAACCCGCACTCATTGGTGAATAAGCACTCGTTCTAACCTAAAACAGACACACACAGAGATACTTTCGCATTTACAATATATTATTTAAAATATATAAGTTTCCTCTTAATGTTTTCTTTTCCGTCGAACACGAGAAGAAATTTTAAACATAAATTAAGCCTATGGAAATTTATTGGTTTGAACTCAAAATCAACCACTGGGCCATTTCGGCTCTAAGATGGTAAATTGCAATAGAAAAGATAATTTAAGGCCAATAATATATATTTTTAAATAAACAAATACCCGAACTAGTTGGTATTTATTTTGGTAGGACACTTCAAGTATTTTGTGTATCTTTGTATACATGCGGTGTGACAGCAACACGATCAGACAAATAAAATGGTACTCGTCCTTTGTTTTGGGAAATTGGTATTTATAGATTGACACAACTTCGGCTTGGTTTATACTCGCTCGTTCGTCTCGGGTCTGATTTATTTGACATATGAATCGCATATAGTTTTTCTTTTGTGAAGTTGTGCTTCTTGTTTGCAAAAAAAATAAATTCCATTTTTAATTTAGCAATTGTTAATCCTTTTCGTCAAATCAAAATCTAAAATCTCTCTAAGGAGAAGGTTTCTTATTATGATAGAAATCTAATAGAAATAATTTAAATGTACATTAAAATTCCAGAACGGAATCAAATTAAAAACTTCGACTTGACTAAAGTTATTCGTTCGCCTCTGAACTTTAAAATTAATAACTGGATTACATATGTTCCGAGGACCTAAAATTAATGATTTCAAAATTAACCTGTCAAACTTCTGTTGAACTTGGCTCAAAGCGTTTTATTTAAGTGTGTAACTTGTTAAGAATGTTTAATTATTCATACAACACTTTGCTTATGTTTAATTAAAACATGTGGTTTTATAGTGAACTCATTAATATAAAATAAGTCATTATATATAAAATATATTGTTTATATTACAATATAACTAAGGAGTTTTCAGTTAAGGGTTTGCTGCAGTAACCTTTGTTTTGCGGTTGTACATTAAAATTCTATTATTTTAAAGAGTTTCATTCGTGTAACTAATCAGTCTAAGTTATAAGCTATATTGTGTTTGTGGTAAAATCTCAGAGATTTTACTTATTTATTAACTTATTGATTTTATCTATCACTAGTGACAGGCCCCGGCTTCGCACGGGTGATAATAAATTTACTACAGAACAGTTTTCATTCATTAGACAATACAAGAGGCTATGTTCCTGCAAAATATTCATTTAAATTATATGCTGTAGGGTCATATTAATCTATATTAAATGCATAATGTACTTAAGGTACCTAATTGGATAAGGATTAATGTTGTATTGCTTAAAATCGTTTCGAAAATAAGCCATTGTATCTCGTAAAAAGTAATGGATAAAAAATTGTTATTGTGGGTTATCCCTAAGAGATACACATATACCATCGCGGACTTTTTTGAAGACCTTTTTAAGGTGTACAATACTGCAAAAAAAATGTGTTTATTTACGATATCACTTCAGAAACCTCTAAAATTATCAGTGTTTCTCTACTATACTGTGCATCTATTGTATTATACATATAAATTTTCCTCTTGAATCAATCTATCTATTAAAAATACTGCATCAAAATCCGTTATGTAATTTTAAAGATATTCTCAGTAGCAGTACGAAGTTTGGAAGTTTACACTCTCGCGCTTCGGAACGTAAAACATCTTGTCCTGTGCCTAAACTGTATTCACTTGAGTTGAATTTCATTTCAGATTTCAAAAAGGTAATATATAGTTGATTTTGCGTATAGATGTAGTGAATAATCCTTTCCTTTCGTATTTTCTCGGAAATGTTCGTTTTTGTCTTACTACTTCACTCGCACTCAGTACCCATCGAGACAACGTAGGGAACGGTCGCATTGCAAGAGAAAGTATCTATATAGAGTAGTTAATACCACAGAAATATTTTGTTGATATTTATGTTAGATTTTGTGATAAACTTCATGGACTCGTGTACTAATGCAGGCCACCTATATTTTGATATACTTTTTACATTTTACTCTTGTCTGTCATTTTTGTAAATAATAAACATTGATTTTATTCGATCCACATTAACAAATCATATTTATTTATATTAATTTCTCTGCTGGTATTTTTTGTTTTATGTTGAGGTGTCTTTTTTGTTATGTCATAGTATTTTTAATTAATTACAAAAATTTATTGTTATAAAAAGATCTGCAAAATCCTACTGTAGTTTTGACTTATAGTTAGACTTTTGGGGTTCCAATCCTTATAGAATCATTAGATCATCTCAACCAGAATTTGGTTTTTATCAGTGCGTTTTATTGAAATAAAACGTCCTCGGTAACTAGTTATATTTTTGTTTACCTAACGAATTCTTTATATTATAGAATCGTGGTGGTTTTAACATCTCGTTGTAATATACGTCAAACGGACAGTTTGACATTTGACATTGATAAATAAAGTATGCGATTTATTTGATACCTACACGTAATTTAATAATACAGTAATTCATAGATACATCGGCACCATTCGGGTGTTATCGTTGTTCCGAGTTTTGCCGATAGGAAAGGATTATTCACTACATCTGTACATACCTAATCGCTATGTCCTATACTGCCTTGATGGACGTTAAGGTCGATATAAGTCACGAGGACACTATTATAAAAAATTATCAAGTTGTAAATTATACGACAAAAAATATTGCCCACTAGTTGCTATTATTCTTACATTTAATGAAGTGACTAGTTACTTAAATCAAAACTTAAATGTAATCAAATTTCAGTTCATCGTAAATGAAATTAACAATTACGAACAGTTCACTGTTGGCTCAACTGATTTTAATTGTGTTCTTTGCATATCTAGTCAGTCGTGATTCGATTACGTTCGCGACAATGTTATTTAGTTTACCAGTTTCGACTGACCCTTTGTATTTTCATTGTTTGACTTAATGTTAAGGCATACTTATTATAGATTTTAATATTAAAACGACTCTACGCTGTATATTTATTAATAATAATAAATTAATTATTATGTAGTATTTTATGAGCCGAGATGGCCCAGTGGTTAGAACGCCTACATCTTAACCGATGATTGCGTGTTTAAACCCAGGCAAGCAATTAATATAATAAATGCAAATAAATAATTCCATGACTAAACTTCCAAAAATGTTGTCTTCGAATAATCATATTTGATTCACAAGATCCTACGTCGCAGTTATTCAGAATAGGGACGCCACGAGTTAGGCAATAACTTGATTATCAAAGGGCTGATGTTTACAGCAAATACCTTACTTTATGAGACAGAATCATAATTTTGGACGAAGGGAAGCCGACCGATTATGAATAGAAACTTTGTAAAAAAAAATTCTTACATTATCCACGAGCCGAGATGGTCCAGTGGATATAATTCATTCATCTTAACCGATGATTGCGAGTTCAAACCCAGACAAGCACCACTGAATTTTAATGTACTTAATTTGTGTTTATAATTCACACCGAGATCAGCGGTGAAGTAAAACACATTGAGGAAAACTGCACGTGTGTAATTTCAATGAAATTCTGACACATGTTTTGGACCAACCCGTATTTGAGCAGTGTGGTGGAATCCAAACCTTATCCTTAATAGAGGAGCCTTAAACTATGGAACATTTAGAGGCCGTTATTTAATAGTATCCAACAAAATGAAAGGTTAATTAGTTCCTAAGCAACTGCTATTGACACGGTATCTAGAACAATGTAATGAAGGTTAATACATCTTCCTTTTTATCGACTTTCAAAAATATGTGGCTAAGATCTGTCAAAGCGTGACAATATCGCACGTGTGATTCGTTTACAATTGACATACTGTATTCATGACTTTTTAAATACGTTTTTTGTCAATTGACATACTAATTGTATGGTATTGGTATTTTTTTAATATAATATTTGTTTTACTAAACGTTTATCTATCTTTAGGTTATCTATTTATAATCTTGGAGCTAGAGTACGACTTCGCAAAGTCAATAAATCCATCACGGGACAAGGTTTCTATAATATAATTCGTATTATTAATTTTGGTGATTCATAAATTAGAATCTAATACTTGTTAACATTTAGGCAGGATATATTATACTAACAGTATTTAAAACGGGATATTTACCATGTTTTTTATTTGTTGGAGCTCGATATTTCGACATTATCTACGAATGTCTTGTTCACGAGTACATGAACATGGTAAATATCCCGTTTTAAATACTGTTAGTAATAAAAATAACCATGTTAATTTAAAATCTTATATAGGATATATAATAATTAAATTTAGCTAATATAACTCTATATTTTAAATTATGGAAAAGAGTAACTATTGAGCTTCTTGCCGGTTCATCTCGGTAGAATCTACGTTCCGAACCGGTCGTAGCATCACTATAAAGTGCTTGTGCTACCTGAATAAAATATATTTTGATTTTGTTTAATAAATATTAAATCGAATAATATGAAATCGACTTACTTCGAATTACTTAACCTTATTGCTGCCATTATTGCTATAAATAGAGGCTTTGATTTTTACTTCTTTTGCGAAGTGAATAATGTAATGTGTTAGTTTTCTAGTTATCCAATCACTAAAGTGTATTTCATAGTTTTACTGTATTGTGGTATTCAATAACTACAGATCTTAGTATAAAATTGCGTAGAAACATGACCTAAAATCTATCTTATGTAGTAACTGGTGGCCGTAAATTATTAAAAGGATTTAAATCACGTGACTATTTTTTTTCGTATTCCTGACAGCAAACCCTTTCATTTGATATCCATATCATGAGGATGGATTTCAAACAGCGAGTCCACCATCTTGGGGAGGCCGCCATATTATATTTGTAATGACGTTTCTTAGCTAGTCATGTATTGTCATCAGAACTCAGAGGATGTGCAAAATTTCATCTTAATCGAAGACCGATAAGTGGGTCACATTAAGATTCCAAGATTTTCTTACATACATATTTAGTTACAAGTGAAGCTAATAAAAGCGTGTTAAAAAAAGAATTAATACTAAATTAAAAATGAATTCCCTATGCAATATCTCTCAAAATGACATAATACCACTATATATAAGTACATACAAAATATAATGTATACATATGATAAAATAAAAACAGAACAGTTTGTTTTTATTAAGTCTAGCATATAATTTACGTTATTCGTCTATAAATACAAAATCTTCAATCATCCTGCCAATTTCATTTTGGCACAAACTAACAATAATTTCGAAGCGTCCATTAGGTTCCACATAACTCCGACAATGGTTTCCAAGCCATACATTTCCATAGCTATTAACTTTCTTCCGGACTTGTC